>NC_083566.1:6348153-6651183 GCF_019925205.1 Metopolophium dirhodum
GTCAATTTATTGTAATAGGTATAGCGTATAGAAAATAACAATCAATCTTATTTATGTGTTGTTTTATTTTATGTTTATGTATACCCAAAATTCAAAGATTTTATTTTTAACTTGGAAGAAACCCTTGAGCATTATCGCACACTTGCATTGTTGTATTCCCATAAGATACATACATCATAATTTCCATGGATTTGTTTACCACAATACCACATGATTATTATCCATACATATTTGGGTAAGATATATAAGAAATGAGCATAATAAAAACGTGTTGAGCCTATTTTGACAGGTGATCGACTGAAAGAAGAATAACCTTTAAGGACCTTAAACAAAAACACCACGCGTGTAGTTAAACGGAAAATGAGGTAGGTACCTATACAAAGGAAGCCTATTGAAATTGTTTGAATTTAATTTTGCTCCATAGACAAGAAGAATTAAAGATAAACCTTCAATAATAAATATATGTACCTATATTTGACACGCATAATAAATCGAATACAAAGCCTGAATAAAAATATCGACAATCTATATTATGTACAGCCGTATAGGTCCAACATACATTATACCCTTGTATAATCGGTTCTATATTATATTTTTGATTGTTTGTCTTACGTATAACGTATATTATACTTAATGCATCTCTCATACATAGTACATACATATAATATATATTATATTTAATAAATATTGACAGGAATATTATTTTTTTTTTAGCGAATTCAAATTTATAAATAAATTAAGGATATACTAGATAATAACAACATATAACTCAATATTTAACAATTATTATTTACGGAACTCGATTTACGACAATGTTAATAGGTAGTTTTTAAAATATTGTAGGCGGAAATTGGTCAATGGTCATTAAAAAAAAAACAAAATGTTTATGTATATATTTTAAGATATTACGGTGTATATTATATTTTAAATATGATATAAAAATGGTCTTTAAAAAGTTAATGAAATATTATGGAAATATTTATAAATTTTTGTAGGTAAGATTAGATTTTCAAAATGTCATACACATAATTAATCTTATAATAGTATTATATTAGCTACGAGTTATAAAACTAAAAATCGTACATTTTATAAAACTATAAATATAAAAACGTTATTATAATTTATAGGTGATTAATACATTTGGCTGTAAATAGTTAAAATAGTATATCAAAAAACCAACAGTCTAATTTAACAGTAGGCTCCATAATAGAATATTATGTTATTATTATTTGGTAGTACATCAAATTCTGTTGTTTCGTTATTTTTATCACCAAATATTTAAATATATCTATCTCGTATCTATCCTTGATTAAATTGAACATTACCAGCAGATAATAAATATCCTGCATATTTACTTTTATTTTACTATATATATATAAGAACGGTCTCTATAAACTAATTTCTTTCCTACACTACTGATCCCATATAATCTGCCATGTCCCCAGTGACTTGTATTAAAATAAAACATCCTAATTTTGAAACTTAAATCTGAATCAAATAGACATTTATCCCATTAGTAACAACAAAATAAATTTTGGTAAATTTTAATATTAGTTTAATATATGGTGTTTATTAATTATAAATTAATATAATGTTGTGTACTAGCAAATAAAACCTTTTAACAGTTCAACTGTTAAAAACTGTTTTGCGTATAATATTACGTAATAATAGTATTATCGATGTACTGCATTTAACGTTTGTCAAGATTTTCGAGATACATACAGTACAAGTATACAAAATATAATAATAATTATCTTTATTTAAAACCAACTGAATAAATATGGAGCAGGTAGAACAATACTATCGAATTTTTTAATAATTTAACTATAGTTGAAACTTAAAACTATTTTTTTTATGCATTTATACCATATCATTTTTCAATTTTAGATTCTGAACAGAGCGATGAATATATTTTTAATTAAATAAAGAGTAACATAGTATGATCAATAACCAGTTAAACTACATCTCCACATCGAATTTCCAGTTCTATGAAATTTAAATTGCTTTAATCAAATAATAAATATTTTTAAAATATAATTGTGTTAAGAAAATATTAATATGCATATCAGTGAAGTTTAAAGTTCTCACGAACAATATTTTTGAATTACAACAAACAACCAAAATTGTTATTTTTTGTTTAATTTTTAAAATTTTCAGGATTTTGATAAATTTTGATAAAAATTAAATTTGAAAAAGAATTTGATCAAAGGCTTATGAAAAAAATTTGAGTTAACGTATTTTTAATATTTTCATATTGATCCAAGAACAACTTTTATGAGATGTTGTATACAATTTTGACCCCCCAAAGTACCAACTAGATCAAGTTTGCTTCTAGAAGTCCCCTCGAAGTTAAAAATCGAAGAATTTTTACGGCCCTGCTCCTAGAGGTGATGTCAGACACACAAAAAATTAAAAAAACACATCATTGTAAAACCAATAGGTGCATCGATCGGAATCTAAAATAACTAAACTATAGTGTTGTGCAAAGATAACCAAATATTTATCTAGATAAAGATGAAAGATATTTGGATACAATTTATCTATACAAAGATAAAATACATAAGTACATAACACTATTTAAATGGATAAAAAAAAGATAACATTTTAATTTTAATAACTGAACTTTACTTTTTTATCTAATGAGTAATACCTAACTATAATTTGTTATTTAATTATAATTATTATTTAGAATATATTGTTTCATTCAAATTTTAAGTCTACATTTCCCCCTATGTTTTTTAAAAGTTTATTAGTATTTTTTTCAATTAGTTCAGTTGATCAAACATAATATTATATTATTTATTATTTAATATGAAATTATTTTTTTTAAATAAAATATAAAATTTATAAAAAAAATGTTATTTTCATAAATATAATAGATTATAAATGTATACCTAACATATATTTTTTAATCTCTGTTCATATTTATATTTTTTTTGTTAAAAAGGTTTCAGTTTGGATATTTAATTGCTTGTGAATTTGATTCAAGTAGTTCAACTGATCAAAAATATACGTCTATAATTTATTATATTTGAAAATATTTGAAATATTAGACAATAGGCATAACAATAATTTCATATTAAATATACAGTAGAACCTCGATTATCCGTGACTCGATTATCCGTGTTTGCGATTAACCGTGCTCACTCTTCCAAAAATTTAAAAATAAGTATGGACTGTAGATATATATGTAGTTATAATCGAACATTTTATATTACATAATACACGATATCGACAATTATATTAATGACATTTTTGACGATAATAATATGAAGATAAGCAATATTGTACATCGATTTTGACTTCCATGACATTATTGGCTTAAGAAAAATTAGAAGTGAAGTAAGGAAAATTATTTCAAACCAAAAAAAACAAAGACTGATAACTTCATATTTTAAGCCCTAATAACTTGTTGTATAAAATTATTGTATGTATATTATGTATGTACTATGTATAGTATACATTGTATACATATTTATAATTATAATTGAATCAAATTTTTAAAATTTCATTATTATTAAATTGTACCTATGTATTTCTAATTAAAATTAAATAAAAATTTCATTATTATAAAAAGTCTCGATTAACCGTGATTTTCATTTATCCGTGTGACCCCCTCCCCATCATTACCCCGGATAATCGAGGTTCCACTGTATTATTATATTATTAAATAGTGAGCTTTTAAAAAAAATGTGATTAAAATGTCCACATCAAAAATATATCGGGGTGGGGGGAAACTTCCTATTACACCAAAAACAGTTGGAGAGGGGGGGGGAATGTCCACGATTCAATATATTCTGTGAGCCAATCAAAATATCATTATTGTGTCCATTTGTGTGCATATTGGTGTGTCTTGGCTTATGGTCTACACAACATCGTAAGCCACGACCTATTGCGACCGTTTTTCATAGTAGTAATTTGCGTTACATTGTTTATAGTTTTAAACTTTTACTTAAAATGTATCAATTATAAACAATATTATATGCCTGCTATAACGAATTTGATTGTTTTTTGTTTATTCATAATCTAAATTCTAAAATGTGTAAAATAAAATGATTCTTGTTTATAAGAAAAATAGGGTCTAAAATTGAGGTGGTCCGTGACGCATAGAAAGTTCTTTAAGTGATCCATAGTTGTCAAAAAGGTTGGGAACCACTTCTCTAGACAGACGTTATATAATATGCTCATGTGCAGCTTTTTTAACTTCATTTGTGTCAAAATGCTTGAACAGATATATTCAAATAAAAATCACATATTGATTTGATAAAATGTTTTTAAATTTGTTTTAATATAGTAGGTAAGTCGACTAGGTATACTCTATGGATATTATAAAAACTTGAAAATTGTTTCTTTCAAAATGAATATTTTAAACATTATTATATTTATGTAAAAACAAAAAAAAATAACACGACAAAGTTGTATGCACTGTTATTACACTTATTTGTTAAAAATATGAATAAAGTAAAAATATTGTTATATTTATAAGTTATTAGAAACTAATTTCAAGTTCTTAGTTTGTTCTATATTAAAGGTTACGGTCATTAGTCACGCTTAATTAACATTAATGATCTCATCATTTAATGTGTTAACAGAATTTAACGACTTCTAAAACTGCATTCTCTGCATGTTTCATGTCGGCGTGTGAACGACTACATAATATTACTAAATTACAATATGACGTCATACTCATAATCATACTATGTGTCCATGTGGTCCATATAATTACATAAGTGTAACATGTGATTATAAAAAAATGTGTATATTGTATACACTTTTTACATATATAAGATATATTTTTTATTTTACAGGACAACATCATAAACACAGATGGGGTTCATCACAATTCTCTTGCTATATTGCATGTCAAGTGCAACAGGTCACTTGAATGTGTTCATCAGTCAAAAAGAAGTCAAAAGGATTATGGGTTAGTATTTTACTTACCGCCATGATGTCTCTAATAAAATAAAATTTGATATAATATGTTTTAATGAAGGTTTTATTTAATTGAGTTTAATAACTAGATATACGATCAACGTATATAAGTTTATAATATTGAATACGGTTTGTCTAACTTGATGCTAATAGTTCTTATATTATATTGTGGTGCTGTGGCGGTATATTATGATTTGCTTCCATGTTATATAACCTATTACAAAGGGTACATAACTATATAGTATACATATTCTTATAAGCTAGAAGTTCAATGGATCGACGCATATAGTTGTGCTGTAGAATAACACAATATACAATTTGCATAATGATTCTTTTAGTATAGCCCTTTAAAAATAACAAGCAATATTATCCGACTTTAAAGTAGCCATTTCACCACTAGTAATATATTACTACCCATGATTGTTACATTTACCTGGTTTATCTAAGTTATATTGATCCCTTAAAAAATAAATTATCGTTTTATTTTTTAATACATTATTTTGCTAGTTTGTAGTGTTTATACCTATAAATAATATATTTATTACTTTACCTATATTATACCAACGTCTTTCTCATTTGACCTAAGTATAAAAAAAAGCAATAAAAATACAATTAAAATTAGATTGTAAATACTTAAAATCAGATGAATAATATATGTTTTGTAGTTAAATATTTTATATTGTATACATTTCTTATAAGTTATAAATCTAAAATTTAAATAGGTAGGTAATATTCAATACAATATACAAATGCTCAACTGTAAAATAATTGTAGTTCTTACCATAATTCTATACTTTGTATTATAAACACCTAATTTTAAATGTTGAAATATTTTCTTTCAATACATTTAAATTGGTTTTATTTGTTTGTATAATATTTTTGTTAAAATTACGATATGTATTTTATTTTATTTTCTTTCATAACTATATTTCATTTCTAAACGTTTGTATAACAGCACTTCAATCGTGTTTATTCGTATATTTTCATTTTTACCCTTCTACTACAGTACTCGTTTTCTTACAAAATATAACAATTTTTATTTTCTAAACTAAGTCGCGAGAAAAATGTCTATAGACCCCTTATTCGAAATTAGATTTTGCTGCCGTCGTTGTCTCCATTAAACTTGGTGGGCGCTGACAAAGAACCCTTTTACACCACTACCTATAACATGGGGTGTTTGACCTTAAAAAAAATAAATTGCGTTATTTGAAAGCTCAAAGCTTTTTATATATAAAACAAGATACCTAATTGGCAACTCCTGTAGGGGGTTGAGTTATTCGTGAGCCAATCGGAACAACGTAATATTACAAAATTAAACGCTACGTAAAAAGGATGGAAGTGGGAAAAAGATAAAAGTAAAATTAATGAAGAATTAGATCATTTTAAGTTTTATTCGTTACACACGATAAATACCCCTTATTTCATAGCTTCGAAAATAAGATAAAGTATTTTATTCACAATTTATCTTTTATAAAAATTAAAATATTAATGTATTTTGGATGAAAAAAATAATTATATTAATACATTATAAATGTAAAAAGTTTTCCCTAACAAGCTATACTTTTAGAGTTCTATAAATAATTGTAGATTCTGAGAGGAGTGATTGATGTATTGAATTTAAAATGATATACTTTTTCAAATTCACGAAAATTTAATACGCAATCCCTCATAAGTAGTTCTTACTGTAACCCAAAAAATCTAAAACAATAATCAAACTCAAATGTTTTTATAGACATTTAAGTTTAATTTTGAACGAAATTAGATATTTTTAAACAACGAATACCGATTTTAATTATTTTGTTGTAATTTAAAAATATTATTCTTGGGTCCTTGATACTTTTAACGTATATTATTATAATTTATAGACACAAGAACATTTTAAAGTTTAATGTTTATGTAAAAATCAATTCCACCTCAGTATAACTACTAGTAAAATAAATTATTTTAATAGTAATATAAGTATATTATATTAATATATAATTATTACGTACATGGATCGTATTCGCTCGGAATTCGTTTTTCGTCGACGTCAATATACTTATTATGATATTTCTATCGAATTTAAATTTAACAAATACAATACAATGACTTCTTATTTACGAGGTACACTCTCGACAGTCGTCACTCGCACCTACTGTGTATCAGAGCATTTACCTTCTTTCACCCTTTTTTAGTTAAATTTTTTCCTTTGCTTCTTAATAGTTTTAATGATCTAAGAAGAGTTATTTATTTTTAAGTTTCTTTTATTAAATGTATGTCTATCAAAGGCTATTTGAAATCGATTATTATGAGTATTATAATTCATAAATATAACTAATAACCATAATAATAATCAGTGAACACTGATTTATAAACTAATAAATTATACACTTATATACCTAGCTATTATGTTGCCTATTATACGTTACGTATACGTCTATAAGCCCGTCTGCTTGGATGGTGCTGCAATCGAACCAGTGGCGTATACATAACTTTTGTATGGGGGGGGGATCAGTTGCAAACAAATTATTATGGAACAAAAATACCTAAACCTAGGTATGTGCACATTTAAATACCTAATAAATGATAAAACATATATATTATATTCAATACATTTTATTTTAAATTCTACAAGTAGTTATAAAACTGTTCAAAGATTGTTGTTTCCTCATTATATTTTATTTTTCGCACAATTAACTCAATTCGGCAATCGGCATTGGTACTATTACATCTGTTATGACTTGTTCGTACAACTGACATAATATTTGTTGTTGATGTTTTTAGATAATAATATTTATTATTTAAGCTATTTTTATATTTCTTTTTCTAATGTATAGGAAAATGTATTATTATACGCACGGACATGCGGGCGTCGTCTCCGCCGCGTTGATATCGGTGACGGTGGCGACTGGCGACGGCCCGTGGCTGGTCTGCCACATATTATTATCTTATAATAATTTATTATACTTGTATATATAATATACATATTATCAAATATCACATAATACGATTATATGAATATGAAATAAATATATGATTACTGATTAATATTAAGTAAATTATTTTTAATTAATTGTTGAATGTGTTAAAATAAAAATTTACAAAAAATCCTTCCCATTTTTTTCCTTGTAATTTCCTTACATTAAGTCATTAAGAACACTATTTTATAAAATTTAAAAAAGGCCTATTGGGGGGGGATCTGACCCCCACATCCCCCCCCTTGTATACGTCCCTGAATCGAACATATAATAAAAAAAACCTATAAAAAGTCATTGACTAAGTTTAACAATGCACATACAATTTAGTGTTTTTTGGTTGAATGATAAATTATGTACCAATATTGGACTAAATTATATGCATAAATACATAATTGTACTAAAAATTATACCAAATATTATACAAGTTTGTGATTATGTATCTTAACTATCACTTAAATGGGCTTAATCATGGAGATTTATAATTTATTAGTAGGTCCCTAATAGAATTTATATTGCTAATATTTAAGGTTACATTTTTCATCGATTTTTAGTATTTTTGCACAAAATTATATTTATTTTATCGTTCGAATTGTCTAATAATTATAGTACCAGCTTTAAATTGTTGATTAAAATATTTTATTTTAGTTGAATTTCATAAGCACTGAAATACCAATGGTGTTTAATATTTTAACAAACTCATTGTTAATATTTAATTGTACTTAGATAACAAATCCTTATTTGTTTATGACATTATTCGTTATACCTATGGCTTTTTTCATGTTAAATATTTGAAAATGAAAGTTCAACAAAAACAATAGTTTATGAAGTTTTGACGGTATCCCGCCCGTTTATTGAAAGACAATTCATCGCAGAAAAAAATACTTTCCATACGCACTACGTATAAGCTATTTATAAATGTATTGTTTAACTGTATATTTTACTGACTTTTTAAAAAGATTAAATGGATAATATTATATATATTATTATTAATATTGTATAATATTTATTATTACCTGTAAAATAAAAATATGAAAATTAATAATGTGCCATCCTCCAACTAAATATTACATCTAAATATAATTCCTCATAGGCTTTTATTAGTATTTTAATTTGAAAGTCAGTTATGAGTTATGAGTTATGACTGTAATATATTAAAATTTTTAAAATACTCATAACTCGAGTTGCATGTGTGTTAGAAAGAGCAAATAAATAGTGCGCTAACATACCTCTATGGCTCTATCACAGTCTATACAAATTTACTTTTAAATTGTTTGTTGTTTCCTTTTTCATTGTCTATTTAACTTGTTTTAACATGTAATTTAATTCTATTAATATTTTTGAATTGCTTGATTAGTTCGATATTAATAACTACGGTCTTTTGTGATTAGTTGGCTTCAAGTAATCAATTAACTAGGTATCCGGACTTAACGGCGAATATATTATTCTTGATAGTGTAGGTAACAAGTAGATTAGGTACTCAAATAAATTTAAGTAAAATCATTGTAGGTCGTATGGAGTGTTTGTGCATTATGGACGAAATGGAGTAAAATTATTTTGGTCACGTTTGCTGCATTAACCTATATTCGATTAATTTCACCTATTTATGAACATATACTGTTATGTTATGTATCCATTGTAGTTAATTCCGCGCTTTGTATACGTTTAAGGATTTAAGACTAGTAATGTTATACTGCACACGAATCAGATTTAATTTGTATATATTTTATAGTATTATCATCAACAGTATTTTCCGAAATGATTATTTTCTAAAATGTCACACTATTTTCACTAATGCAAACAACTAATACCTATTGCTTTATAATATTAGACAAACCGTTTTATTTTTAACGACATATTTTGAAATGACATGTATTGGTTATACGTTATAACTTAAAACGATACCATTGTGATTTACCTCCATAATTTAACGATGTAATATGTTTTAAATGTTTTAATACTTTATTAATGGAAACACACGCTAATCCATCAATAATATATACATATGTATTATATACTTACACAAAAATCAATAAAAATAAAACACCGGTAGGTACATTTAATTTAAAACCATGTGTCAAAAATAAATTAAATACATAGTGGTTTTTCCTTTACCCCGGAATCATTGAATGGTGGAAAACGTCACTTGTTTACAAAGCTATATGGTTTTTTTTTTATTATTATTATTTTACTAATTGAATCTGGAGAGACCCTACTCATGTCCTCCGCAATCTCAATAGTTTGTTTTTGCATTGGTAAGGTTTCTTTATATATATGTGTATTTAAAAAATAAATATTATTACAGCTTTCCTGAGAGAGAATTGCAATACTGGTGCTATTCCAGGGGTGGGTGGTATATATGCAAAATGCAGCAGGCTAGAGGACGACGGTTGAGTGAGAGCGAGAGCTTTTGGAGTAGAGAGCAACAAAAGAATAACAGCGTATTAAACGTTAAAAAGCCCTTAGCCCCGAAGGAATTAATTTTCGTGTGCCGCTTCCGCCTTTTCAATGTAGACTTGCTAACATTAAATATTAACCCTTCGAAAGCTCTTTCTCTCTCACTCCTACTCAGTCTGTCTCTCCCCTATTTATTTTTGTGGCATTTTAACAATCTAGAACAATACAATATGACCATTCCTCTTTTTATCCACCGTTTCATTTCGCATTGTTATTCTACGTTAATGTATTAATTTCAACTGTTCTTTTCACGATACGCGTTGCGAATTATAAAAAAAAATTATACCTAATTACAATAAATTAAAATTCATTATTACCGTTTTTATTAAATTTATAATCAAACCGGATGACCGGTTATTAAAATTAATGAAAAATAAGCGAGATCGTATTATTTTTTTTTTCATTTTATTACGATTTATACAATTAATGTTTTTTGTAAATAAATTATGCAATTTTTAATACTTTTAATGAATTAAAGAAAATTTGACAGTTTTTTTTTATTAAATGTTCTGTTATTTTTAACTCTCATTGGTCTCATTATCATAGTATCGATAGTTGATATGACTTATCACCTGTGACCGATTAATCCGCACTGAAATTAATTATTATTGACCTTTGAAACCTCGTTTACTAAGAAATTAAATCCATTGAAAACCCTTATGATAAAAATATCCTGATATCGTGTTTTTTAGTATTACTAGAATATATTATATTTTTATATTGAGGGTCCCGGTGTCAATTTTTCAAATTTTCCATAATTCTATAAAATCTGAAAATTAAATTTTATATTTTAGTTGCCACCTCAATTACAAGACTTTTTCACTAATCTACTACCCGATACCTATTTAAGAAGGTTGAAATTACTTTACGGGAATAACTTTCAAGCTTAGTAGAATTGTCGGATATTGATGACTCTTTTTTTATCTGAAAGAAAAAGAATTCCTACAGTCCGAATCGATCTCTGATTTTGTAATTGATTTCAAATAATTGTATTAAAAAAATTGTAAAAAAAATGCTATAATGAATGGATACTAAAATGGACAGTAAAAGTGCTTTGGATTTTCTTCAACAGTAACATTTCTGATAGGAAAGTGAATCTAGTTAGTACTTTGGGGGGGTCAAAAGCAAAAATTTCCAAGTAGTTTTTAAAAGTGACGTGAAAAACAAAAGAAAAATTAAGGAAAAGCGGGAATTTTTACGCAAAATCTGTTTTTGAGAAAATGGATTTTGGTTTTTGGTGCAACTCTAAGACAAATGATCATAGATACATGACATTTTGACTGAATGTTTATATTAGCATTATATTGTAGACATTTTTTTTTTGATAAATGTAGACAAACGTATGGATAATCATGTATTACATTTTTAAATCTTAGATTTAAAAAGAAAAATTTTTATGAATTCTCAACTCAAAATTATTTGTTAATTTTTGTGATTTTTCCGTATTTTGTCACTTTAAATGCTTATAAATAAAAACTGTGACTAAGGATTTTTAATTTTTTTCATCTAAATTTTTGTAAGAAATATTTATGAAGAACCTTGTATTACATTTTTGAGCTATTTTGATAAATTTTAAACACTAATCAAAAAATAACTAATAAGAGTGATTCCACTACAAGTTTTACCGGTATCGAATAATAATAGAAAATATAAGATATACGTAAATTATATATAAAACTAGGAACTAGTTATTAAGTATAATATTATTATATTATGTATATTACATTTATGTATATATGTGATAGTGTAGGTATATCATTATTCTGATTCAATAAATAATAATAAGAGAGAGATAAATATTTCAGTAGCATAAAAGAGCCAAAAATATTTTGAAATTCATAATATTATGTATAGAAAATGCCTTTATAAATATTTGGGAAAAATGTCAAGCCTCTACGAATGTTTTATTGTTTTGATAACTACGAAAAAAAATCATTTTTTCGAGAACAGTAGTGTGTTGAAGGTTATTCACGGCTTAGAAAATAACTTTTAAAATGTCAACTTTCAGAAGGTCAACATTTTGAAAATCGGGTTTTCCACACATCCCTAAATATATTTCCTACGAGCGACACCATGCCATAGTTGAACCAGTTTCAATGGTAGTGTGTCACGAGGTTATATGCGCAGAATCGGAAAGTTCTCTCGCTAGACAGAGTATATATACATAGTGTTATTATTTCATCCTTATTTTGCAACATTTAACGTTGGAGGCATTTCATTCTATGTCTTTATGAAACAGACCACATTTCTATAGGATGCACGGGAGGAATTCGATTGATTGTACTATTTCCATAACGTATTTTTATTTTTCCCAATATATTATAGCTTTTCTAAAAATATGAAATTCAATCTAACACATTACCGATCATTTTCAAATTCTAGTTTTAACCCTTTCATGTTACTTTTACTTAATTGTTTGGCAACAATTCTAAGGCCGCATTTTTTTTATCTTTTTAAGCTAAAATTTTAATTATTTTGATACTATGTACCCAATTCTAATTCCTCAATTTTTCTATAAATCGATTGCTGGAAATGAAAAAACTACCAGAATGTGCAGAAAAAGGAAAATAATGCCATTGATTGCCGCTAATTTATAGTATGTGCTTATTTCTAAATTAGAAATTTCATCAAAAATTGTATTTTCATGATGATATTCAATTTAATTTAAAAATAATAAATTGTATACATTTTTGTCACGTCCAGTCAACAGTACAAATCCTAAGGGAATTACAATTTCGTCTTGGCCTCGTTCAATATAATTTATCCATAAAAAATATAAAACTAATTTAATATACAATATATCAGCAGCATTTTTTAGGTTCGCAGTTTTGGACTGTAGTAATAACAGAATAACATCAGATTTTCCATACATTTTCCTTGAAAAAGTGGCCCAGACATTCCATTGTAGAATTTATGCTGAATTCAAATTTGTTTTCAGAGTTCTGATCGCTTCACTAAATTAATCGGTACGTTGTCAATAGAACACGACGTCGTCTATAATCCTATGTTTCGCGTGTGTTAGACAAAGACAGAAAATTCTGACTGGAACCGCCTTAAAACCAAGCTTTCGGCAATATACTGCTGTATTTATCATATTTTATTTTTAGTTTAAAAATAAATCTTGGTTTTAGCACAAAAGATAACCTGTAGGACTAAAACAATTTGTTTTATAATTTATATGCTATAAAAATATTTTTTAATCAGTAAAAGCAACATTATTAAGTTTAAAAAGATAATAAAATAATTACTGATGAATAAAAAGTCACTTAAAAAAAAATTGTTTACGTCCGAGGATGATATCATGATCCTTAAACAAAATATAACCTCAAGTTTAGATGTTCTTAAGACTACGGAGTCTGAAACATTTTCATTCACATATTAGGTAGGTATAGTGTTGAATTATTATTGTAAATTTGAAAAAAATAAGTGCCACTAATGGATGGCTTCTTATTCATGTATTCATGTTGTGTATAAGTATAGTCCTTATATTAAATGTTTATTGTGCAATGATTTGTATATAGATGTATGACGTATGTGTATGTTCTATTATGAAAAAAAATTTTTGCGTGGAACTCTATTTATTAATATTTTATGAATTATATAGGTGTAGTCATTGATGGTAATAATTTTCAAAATTTTCAAATCAGGAATAACTTAAAAATGTCTTCTAGGTTAATGATTATTTTTATATTTATATCGTACCTTTATAAATATGACATTATAATTTCATATTAATTTTTAAAGTATGAATCGATTTTATGATTGACATAGAACCAACATTATCAATACATCTTTAGTAGATTAGGTTATGGTCTATATAGCCCGTGACTGTATTATATTATGGCTTAAAATTATGATTTAAAATATTGTTAGTATATATAGGTAGTATTGAATATAATATTTTCCCAATGTTTATATTATTATATTATACTACCCGCCACTAATAAAAAAAACAGTCGCTCGGGGCGGTCGTGAGTTTTCAAAAAGGTTTGCTGTGTAATTTCCTCCCTCTTCTGTAAGCTCTCGACCCAAAGTAAAAAAAAAAGAAAAAATGAATTCTCCATGAAAAAATATGAACGGAAGAGGAAATTCCCAATAAAGTTTAATGTAGGTAAGGAAAATACACAGTACATACGTACACTGTACACACAAACATAAAATATATCTAATACATATATATTTTTTTACATATCAAACCGGGACTCTGACTTTTGTTTGAAAATAATAAAAAAATCATTCGTATGTTATAATATATATTGTGGAAGTTTCAAGTGGCTTCCGTTTGTTGAGTTCTATAAATTTTATATGGATTTTCCGCTTGTGCAGTTGTGCTTTCCGTATACTTTTGTCGGCCATTCGTATTTTTATCCTTCAAATTCAACTATAATAATAAATTCAAGTCTTTACTTCAATTTGTTGTGTTCTAACGTAATGTAACAAGTCTGTAAATTCAATTTAATTCGATTTATAATAAGAATTGTACCTTTATTGCCTTTCTGGCATAACGATATTTTCTCAAAATATATAAAAATTTAAATTACATGATATTTGATGATACGTTTATTTTAAACAAAATAATCATATTTAATGATTTTTCAATAAAAATGAATTTATCCAAACAATATATTTATTGTTTATGAATTTATGATTATGAAAGACAAATGAAACCTAACATACTTACTACATAGAATTTGAACTAATTAAAATAATCTTACCGCAATGGTAACGTGATATTATAAATATTCAAAACCGATACATTTAAAATTGTTTGTACCTATACCGCCGACATTAATATTTTTACTACATAACCATACTGTTATCTTATCAGCTAACATAATTAATTAGTTGTATATTTTCTTTTACTTTTTATCAATGGTTGAATATATATAATATAATATAATATAATATAAACTATAATAAATAATTATATAACTATATATAATAAACTATCATTAGATTATTAGGAAAATAGTACAATATTTGTATTGTATTTAATCTTGTTAAAAACATAATAATTACGTAGTGAAAAAAGTTAAGATCTGCAGATACATTATTGATAAAAATAGCATGTGCATTATATAAGTTATAATTACTATTTAAGTTAACCTAGTATAATATTTTCACAATCAACCAATGTCTATGAATAGTTTTATTTCAAAAAATATTTTTCATCATTGAAAGCTTAAATTAAAATGTGTAAAATTCAGAACTACCTATTTAAACAAAATAATAATAAAAATACGTCGTATACATTTTTATTTATATGAAATAATATTCAGTTTCCGAACTTAACCTATCAATACTTATAAAATATGTATATAGTTATGATTTAAACTATAAATATAATATATTTTGAAAAAAAATATGCCTAGTATATATTATGTAAAAAGTATACGTTAATATGCAGATTATAATCTTGACATTTGAACACTATACAAATATTAATTGAAGCTTTATGAAAATTATTACGTTCGTTACTGATAATATTGAAACCTCCCCTTTAGTTTTTTATGGCTCAATACAAATTCGTTTCATAATGTTGCTAAGCCATGTATGTATAAGTTATTTTGCATATTTAATGCATTTTGACGCATATTAATGTATGGTGTATTATATTTTTATGGGGTTCAAGCGCGTGTATGAGCATAAAAAATACCACCCTCGGCTTTATGAAATTCTTCTTTGGTTTTTAATATTTTTCTATATATTAATATATAAACAAACGAAAACCAGTGAAAAATATTTTCGAATCGTGTTACAATATTATGTTCTATTATCTTTTCCATACCTAGTGAATTTTTTAATTATTCTGTAAACATATAATAAGAGTGTATGACACTTCTTTAAACCATCTTTATTCGTATCTAAATTATTTTTTTGTTTACATATTAATTTGTCAACTAAAATTCACCTTACATCTATGTAACATCTAGTGTAAAAATATTTGACAAAATCGTGTGTCAAATTTAACAATATGATTATAGTCATTATTTATTGCAATGACTAATATTTGTTGGTAATTATCTAATTATAATAGGCATTGACGAAATAGTTATTATACCTATTTTATTGTACAAACTTTACAATTTGTTCTCATCTCCGCGTAGAGATAGACCAAATTAAATTCCGAGTTTTTGACCCTGCAATTCAATTTTGCTGACGTAAGTCTGAAGTCGCTCTCGTGTGTTTGTGCAGTGTCCAAGGGGTGTGTTGGATAAAAGAAACAGCGTGACGTCCTGCAGGACAGTTTTAATGTGCTCTCGATCATCCCTCCTAAGTGAAATATCGTTCTAGCATTGTTGCTGTTGTCACCAGAGGGTGGCAATTTTTTATGATTATCGTTTAACTATTGGTGCTTGTGCGTAATTTATGTATCGATTTTTGCAGTTACCCCCCTCAAAAACAAAAATAAAAACACGGGTGTTGGGTGTATGGCTTGTGGTGTTATATTTTTATTATTATTATTTCTTGTTTAAAATGTTGTTATAACACTGTATACTGCATATCAAATGTCAGAGAAGTCATTTTTACATAATCATTAATATTTATCAACTCAATAATAGGAAACGAAAGTGTCTTATTTGAAACGTATATTATTAATAACAACAATATAACATAACAAAAATGAGTAATAATCATTAAATTACTTATGTCGCATAAAATTATGCACTTATGTAATGTAGGTACAGTAGGTACACACATACGATTTTATACTTCTGAGTGGTGATTAATCCTAATTTAAAAAATTTATAAAATAAATATAATAAGTATTAGGTAATAACTTGAAAGTTATAGGTAACGAATAAAAACACGCATTCTCTATGAATGTAAGAAATAAACTGTAATATATAATTTTTTGAATAAAATGGTATTGTAGATAATAATTTTGATATCTACTAATTAAATAATGCATTTATCTAGTACCTATGTTCGCAATAACTATAGCGTGTTTTGTTTATCCATTGGCTGAAAATTAAACTTGTCAGCACATCGCCAAATGTAATTGATTTACAGAATAATTATAGAGAATAATATCGAAAACAATAGAAGGATATTAAACGATCATCATTTTTAAAACAAATGACGCGGTCACGGATACCCAATGTATATAGGTATAGTAGTTTTTTCCTCTTTTTCCCTTTATGATTGTTATTTCAAATGTGTATTGCCAATATTAAAACCTCGGTGCGATAGTGGTGGCGGGGTGTGCAATGTGCATAGTGGAACAGCCGGCGGTGCAATTAGAAACAGGGGTTCGCAAAGGGCCATTAAAAGCACGATGGAAACGTCAGTACGAGAAAAAATCGCCCCAACACCACCAACCCAGTCCAACCCGGGAAATATCATTAATTTGGTAAACCACTGTAATTGTAAATTGCCCCTAGGAATATAAATCTCGAAATCACTGGAATACAATGTATGCTGGGGACAGTCTCTTTGTTCAACTTTTTAATTTATTTTAAATTTAAAAATTTTAATAACGCCTTTTTTACTGCCGAAAATCCTCGCTGTACACAGTTGCTTTGCTCCTCGTATAATAATAATCACTGCTAAAAAATATCTATCTTGATTTTTTTTTTCTTTCAAATATTATTACAAAGCGTTTCTTTCACAAACGAGCAGTTTCACTTTTCTACACGTTACCATCATGATGGATTGAGCAATCTCCTATAAACGTCTTAATAATAATAGCCATACTCCCTTAGCTCGTTAATAATGTTTACTCCCCACTTTCGACCCTACCTTTATTTATTTTTTTACTTCAGACAGAGTTCATTTATAACAATTTACACAGCTATTAACGTTTAAAGTTTCGACAGCTATGTATAATTTCTGTCACATAATTATATTTTGTTAGTTTTTTCAATTTTTTTTTATGTAATATCAATTATTTGTAACATTAAATATTACAGGTACTGTATGTGTACATTTTTTTTTGTTTTTTCAATAGTCATATTGATTATAAAAAATGTTCAGCTGAAAACAAATGAATTAAAATACGTCTGGTCTGACTATGCAGATTTTTTTCAAACAGATTACGTGACAGAGACTAATGACATGCATACGATCGATTTGGCCTTTAGGGGTAAAGGAAACAACATACCTACCACCTGAGTTTTATTTCCATTAATATCAATTAAGTTTGAAAGTAAAGGCTTAATTAAGATAAAATAATGATTAGAAGTACAAGCATAATGAATAATGATATATCGCTCTGACTTGTTTAAAATCATTTGAAGTAATTTATATATATGTATTTTTTATGATTCGCATCTAGATATGGGAAATATAATTTTTTAATAAACTAAATTTATGGATCACATTATGAGATAACGACCACGCATTATGTTTATATTCATGAACAGTTAATTATGACAACTTGATACATAATATTTTTGAGTTAAGCAATGTTAAGCATGTAAATAATTAAATTGATTATTGCATGAATTATTAATTAGGTAACTGAGCATTATGCGGTGATGACGTGATGTTACATATTTATCTCCGAAAAAATATTCAACTCCATCATTAGTTTTGTCTAAATTCATAAAAAAGTGGGTTATATATTGTTGAGTGGAAAGGTTTCCAAAAACGTACACGAGCAAGGATTTTTGTTTTGTTCAAAATCCTATTCAAACAAGTTGACAAGGATACACATGTACTACATGACTAAAAAATATGTAATATATTATTTTGTAATAGCGTTGTGTAACGCATCGACATGAACAAATAAGCACGATAAAAAAAATGAATTGGTATTATAATATTATTAAACCAACAAATTAATACGTATGCATATGAAAACTATAATAGCTGGTATATTATATATTATTATTTTTTTTACAGTGGGTATAACATGCAAATGTGAAATATACTTATTAATTATTACATACTAGGTATTGATGTTTTATAGATTCATATTATAAAAAAACCATTCATGTTATGAATTCAAAATTATATTAATTACAGAAAGTATACACAATATTTGCTTAGTTTAAGAATTTAATCTACCTATATTACGTGTTTTCATTCAATTCCGCAACCACGACACCCAATTCATGAATAAAGATCGATTTCACCAAGTGGACACTTGGATATTAGATATCATAACTTACGTAAAAAGTGATACAATCTGATTTAACACAAATATGATTAAAATATGGTGCATAATGAATGATTATACATTTTAAATTAGGAAACATAAGAACAAACAATGCTGAAATAAAAGTATGATATTTATTTATTTATCTTTATTTTGAAACAAAACACATCGAATTCTAAACGAACATTTTGAGAGAATAACTGTTCTTAACACCTTACCGTCAGAATAATTGATGATATAATTTATATATTTTAAGTATATTGTACACAATAAAAATCATTTGAAGTACATCGACCTGTAAATAAATAATGTAACCCAATATTTCTGTTATTTTATTTATTATTAATATGTGAATTTGAGAACTCGCAATGTTGATCTCTCCGAAGTACCATCAGTCTTCAGTTCAAAAGGGGGCCATACGAAACTTCTAGAGCAATTTAACTCTCTCTATCTCTCTCTCTTAGGAAAGGTAACATTTGTTATCTAAAACCAATAGCTGTTCTCGATATGTTTAGATATAAAATTACGATTTCTGATTTAACCATTGTTATTAAATTAGATTGCGTTTTTATCATTTTTTTTTTTTTTTTACCAATGCTGGTTGATAGTTATGACTTATGAGTCTTGTGTATTGAAACTATATTGATACCAAATCATAGTTTATCCTATAATTAAAAAATAATTAATTTTTTTTTAGTAATATATTGTTTAGTTATATGAGGTGAAAATAACTACATATTATATATTTTAATATTTATTCGGTGAACAGCATGCTGTTCTGCAAAATGATTTGTATATTGTTAATCATACAAGATACAACACTTAATGACAAAAAACTATATAGACTATAGAGGTATACAATGTTATCTTATAGTTTATTAAAATAATACAATGAATATTATCATGTTATTCTACAGTGATAATTTAATTATTATTAACCCTAAAAACACAATTATTACTTGTTAAATAATTATAACTTTATAATATACCTACTTAATAATGATTAAATATAAAGTAAAATTATCTATAAATAAATAAATAAAAAAATACTTTATATATTTTTTTTTTTTTTTATTAGGGTTAAGGCTTTGACTACTAGGTCATTGGCCTGTGGTACTGTAGAGGAGGGTACTGTAGATTTTGTTTACACGTGTGTGTTTGTTTTGGCAGAATTTTTAATTTGGGCACCCGAAGGTATCTGCCATGCCCGGGTGGGGGATTGCGGCACTTGTTCCCCGGACACCATGATTTGCCCGAAGAAAAATACCGCCCGCGACCGAGGTATCGAACTCGGGTCGGCCACTCCGTCCCCCCCATTTTATATTATATTACCTATTTTGTATGTTTAAATCTACAGCTGTTTCATAATTATTTTGTATATATGAGATAAAAAAGTTAATTGATAAATATAAATACTATTATTTTTACCCAGGTTTATCATCTGAACTCTACTATGTTCGAGATGGGGTTGTGAATACATACGCGATGAATTTTGAAGTTCCAGTTCCTGCGAACATTGGTGAACTTGAGTTTTGCTGGCAATCGCTGACTCGACATTCAGTAAGTAAAATTATCGTTATGAACACTATTCAGTGTTTTATTTTACTTGTAAAGAGTACTATTTTTGGTTTCGCGAAGGACATTACAATTGAGTTTTTTTTTAATATGCTTTTGAGGTGCAAGAAAAAGTTTTACGGACAATAAGTCTCAGATATTATTATGTTACGGGCGGTTGACGGTTTAATTAGACGTGACATTAAACCGACTATATGAAGGGTTAGCATTATTTTGACTTGGAAATCACGTAGTGCGTTCAACAAGCGAAACCCAAAAACTTTTGCCAAAAGGGGAACCGTTACGTGATTCATACACTTAAGCACCCATTGAACGTGAACTGTCAAATTATGGAGAAATTGTCAATTTACATTTTGGAATTTCATATTACATGAATGGAATTCACACTGTACCTAATAATATATTATATTTATATAAAAAAATATAGTACTGTTTGCTGTTGTGTAAAAATATATATTATTTGAAATTCACGTATACGTTAGGTTAGGTTAGGTTTATAAAATGTTCTACTCATACACTACCTAATATGAATATATAATTATTTATGATAATATTTATGTAAGTAATATTATATGATCATAAATGACCATGTATGAAGTAACTGAGCAACCGACCAAGCGACAATAAAAAATTATAAGTGGCAATAATTCAATGTAGCGGAGCTTTATACTGCTGACACGCGGGAGTAGAAAAGTCAATGTAGTGAAAATAAGTATTTAACATGACTTATAATTTTACCTATAGTCTCAGGATAATTTATTACTGTTTCTATTCTGCTATTCATCACATATTCCTTATTCTTATAATCTTATATATATATATATACAATGGTAATTATTAGCCAAACATGCTCATTCCCTTTTAATCCTTTAACAATGCATATATTTTTGAATTTTGGTTTTTGATTATTTAAGTATAAATCTTAAAGAGTATATTTAAAAATATTTCGATTTTTTATGACATTTAAAAAGTGTCCCGTGGTAATACAAACTTAATTTTTTTCAAATCAGAACGACCTGTTTTTACCTAAGGATAATATTCCTTAATACCTAATGATTTTGCATGAAATACTAAATGTATATAATATTTAATTAATATATAGGTACTCGCCACTCGGACGATTTTTATAAATCATAAAATGTAAATTTATTAATATTGATTAATACCTAATTACTATAATTTTCAAACCATCATACCTTATAAACATTATTAAGAACAATTGATTATTGTCCTTAGGTAATTCATAAAATTTAACTCAGAAACTATACTAATTCGAATTACGATTAATATAATATATCAACATTAAAAAATCTTAATAACTTCCTTTAAAACCGTTCTCGTGTGAAAATAAAATGTTTATATCGCTATAAGAAATTTTTGAAATTGTATGAAAAGTTCTACGTACCTATGTATTTTAAATTATTATTTTTTTATAGAACCATATATTATATTTTGTCTAGATATTTTATAACGTATATTTTCCAGTCCTCCCTAATCATAATAATTTGTTTTATAAATATTTAGTATACCTTTGTACGACCACCCTCTAAATTGTCATGAAGTCCTTTCCGAAAACGAAATATGTTTTCTTAAACATTTGACATTTCCCCAGCCTTACCAACAATTACTTGCCTTTTTTTAAAAATTTGAACTTCAAATGTCTGGACTATGAATAAAATTGTCCATTTTATATATTTTCGATATTATATATTATTATAAGAACAATAATTCTTGAGAGAATTCTATAACATTTTATTTTCGATGATGTTCCAAACACAGATGTTGCATTTATTTACATAATTAATTTGAAATTTTTATAATTTCATTATTATTGCTGTAGGTATATTTATTTGTGATCTCAGATACATCGTGTAAAGTGTTTTTAGGATTTCAAATTATTTATTATTCTCTAAGTTTTAAAATTGCATGATTTAATACTTATTATACCTATACGTCTTATACTTACATTATAAAGATTTGTTATTTGATTACAGACATTTCTATACCCTATCTGCATTATTTTATAGATAATGTTTTAGTTTTGAGTATATATATTTACACACACTGCAATTGATTTTAAATGCATACTAAGCGATTTTTCTTGACATTTTTCATTCAAACTATCGATAAAACTTTTTTTTTCATTAATATCTAAATGACATCTTGGACGATTTATTTATTTTTTATTTTTTAACAATACATTGTGATGGCTATTAGCTCTTTTAAGTTCCATAAGTACTTTTTTTCTTGTCGTGTATACTGTATAGTTTCCGGGTCCCCTAGATATTGAAGTCCTGACCAAATCGAGAGTTCCAAGTCATCGCGATAAACGGATATGAAGATTTATTACATATACAGATATTTATAACATGTAGGGTTCTACTGTGGTCCGGATGTCGGCTGTTCGGGGAGACGGTGCAAGAGAGAAGTTACACATTATCCCGGACAAGGCTTACTGGCGCCGGCAAACAGACACCCCTCGTCCTTATGACGACGAACATCATTGATTTTATGTACTTCGGGGGAAAGCATGCCACATTATCATATTTTAGAAGTTATACCATTGCGTAAATGGGAAATCGTAAAAAGTTGATGAGGCAAACTAGATCGAATAAGAGAATTCGCGTGGAACTATAGTCGGGTAACGATAATACTTTTTTTTTTAAATTTTACTTAGTTGATCATAAATCAAATGTATTTTAGATTGGATTTATACACGATTAACTCATTCTATGTGCATATATAGTAATTCGAAATGCACACTTTAAAACTTGTGGAAATTGCGTAAAAACATTTGATATGATCTCTATTGGTATATAAATTATATATAGAAACTTTTGTCACGATGTGAATTTCTGTTTTGTACGATTTATATTTTTTTTCAATTTATAATGAATAGTTATCATTGTACCTATCACGTGTATTCATATTATCAACAGTTAATGAAAATTTTTTATTTTGAATTATAATGAATTTATTTCATAATTTATTTACTTAAGAAAAACTAGTACCTACTTATTATATATTATAAGATAAAAGTATAGTCTGTAATTCTGTTTTAATTAAATAATGCAATTGATAGGAACATCAAAAATATAAAATTAGATTGTAATATACGTACAAAATATATACCTATTTATTATACTTAATAAAATTATACTACGTTAATATTATAATTATTGACATTAAAATAAATCCAACACTATGATGTTGCTTGCATTTTTTATACCGTTCTAAATTTGAATTTGAATTTATGTCAAATTGCATTTTAGTTTATAAAGCAGAACATTGATAATATTTCATAGATACCGACATTTTTGATTTGTTTATGTTTATAATATTATTATAATAAAAAGAATAGTACAACATAATATTTTCAATAACTTTAGTCTACATTATCAGCGTTCGTGTAGTTATTTATTATTAGTATACCAATAACTATATAGTACCTACTCAGTTTTTCCTGAAAAAAGCAGTTTGTTATTTTATTCTTTGTCGTTGTCTCGTTTTATGGAAGAATATACTGCAAACAATTATCACGTCTTGCATTTCGCTTGAAATGTATTTGGCTCTTTATAGTGTGCCATAAACGATTTCATCAAATGAATCCCATACGTCAATGCACTCAAGCAGTATGAAAGAAAATTGCACGATTCCTTTCAATAACGACGACGTTGTCGTCCTTTAGCGCCGTTGGAATTCTCGTCTGGGTAAACTATCGACTGGTATTTTATTAAGACTGTCGGCGGTACGGCTGCAGTGACGGCCAATTTTCGCCTGTCCCTCTCGGTGAAGATATATACAAGTTCAAAATTGAAAAATATCAGCTCTAACATTCCGGTTACGGAAGGTGCTGCGGAATGGTGGAAAGGAGAGGGCCAGAGGGGGTCATGATATCCGTAGAAATTTTCCGAATACCTTCGAAGCCGTTTATATGGATAAAAATGCCGTCGCCCGTCGTTTATTCGAAATAAAAAAAAACAACAAAACCGACAGGACACGTCCAAAACGCTCGTGTAGCTGGCCGACGGCGTAGGATAACTTAACACTCTTCCCGGCCACAAGCACACTAGTGAAATCTAATACGATGCTTGTGTGAACGGATTTTAATTAATTCTCGTTAAAAAGGATCCTCCCTCTCCGGCGTGGTGGTGTGGTGTGGTGTGGTGTAGTGGGTCGCGGCAGTGGCGTTGTTACGTTTATATAAAAGCGGATTAAATTCCCCGACACCCAGGGACAGACCGGCGCCTTTCACTCGCACGCCGCCGCCGATATTAATTTGCCCGCTCTAACGCTCTTGTACAACTCACCATAGAGAATAGGAAAAAGAGGACAAAAAAAAAGTAATACCCTCGCCGACGACATAAAAAAAAAATAAAAACGAATAAATAAAATGCCAAGGCGGCCGTAACTGTTTTCGTTTATACTTAGCGAGAGACAAAATAATTTAATTGTATTGTGTTGGTCCCCTGGACCGAATAAATCGACGGATAACTGAGTAGGTAATGAATGTTTTTGAATTATTATTTGTTGTCAGTGTAAATTAGTGGGTTGTATCGGAATAGGAGTGAGTTTTTTTTCTCTATATCATATAATATGCTTTAATAGCAAACTATTTACCATTGTGAAAAATAGATACTTCGAACGGGATGCAAACGAGTTGGATTAAATGTATTATTCAAATTAATCGAAAACGCACTGCATCGCTACAAATAATATATATTTGCCGGACAGGGGTTCGATCGAAAGTATTTTATTTTATATTACATAATATAGACTGTTCAAATGTATTTATTCAAATGAGACGATTTTATAAACAACGATGATTATTCTTGAATGTTTTTAATTTAAAAAAAAATTCTTTCAATTATTTATTGCCATTAGTAAGTTTCTTACCAACGTTAAAATAATACAGTCAAAATAAATTATTGTTGGTTTTTAAATGTGTACTATGAAATTTGTCGAAATCCAAAACTCTAGGTATTAATAATATATTTCGGAAGTCCGAATTACAACATCAGATGTATAAATTAACATACAATTTATCAGAAAATCTAAGCTCCGGTACCCTTAATGTACTCAAATTTCTGAAGGATACTGAAGTACATAATATAACAATTTAGAATTGTATTTATATATTATCTATTAACTATATGTTTATTGTTTTTATTTTGTTTCTCTAAGTTATAACAGTGCAAAACGATTCCTTAAATTATTGTAATAAGTAAGTTAAGATTCTTGTAACCTGCGTGGCCCAAGTCACCGAGGCAATTATTATTAGTATAAAATAAATATATATATATATTCGAAGGAAATAAGTTTGACATTGTTGTGTTGTCAGAATTTCTATAGATTTAGTACTTATGTATATAGGCAATCGCCGTGGTTTAACGATGCAGAAGATTTACACCATGATTGTTAATGACCAAATCATTGTATACAAGAATAATAGCTGATACGTACACGAAACCCTTTGAAACAATAGTTGAGATAATATTGTAGTCACACGTTATAACTTATAAGTATTTCCTCCCTGTAACGAATGTCCTTTCGTAAATAATTTAAGATAAAATTTTGCTCGACTGGGGGCTTATTATTACGATTGCCTATTAATTGGACGTTGTTGGAATGTGGTTGAGGAGGTACGTTGATCTAGTACCAATGGCGATAACAGCAACCGATTAACTATTAAAACGGGATAATGACTAAACGAGGATTCCGGAACATTGGAAGTTAAGACGCGCATTTACCGTAAAAACATAGCATACTTAGGTAGGTACGTGATCTACCGCCGACGTCGGTATGTAGTACATACTCATTATTATCTTTAAAGGGATTTAGTAGGTGGGTACCCATATTTGTTGTCCCCGTCTTTCACGCGTGAAACACGGTCCAATTTACCCATTTACTGTCTTTATCAGTACAAACCGACCCAGTTAACTGTGAAGCATTACGTAAGATTATAAAAATAGCGCAGATTTGAATTCAACTTGAAGTGCTGTACCGTCGAACGTAGCGGTCGGGCAGCTTTTTTCAATTTGATTTTAGTTCTTTTTAAAATAATTGATTGCGTTTATGAAAATCTACAAATGTTTGGAAATATGAGTGTGAAATCCAAAAAGTGGCTTCATCAATCTCGTGCAGATGCCGGGCTCGAATTGTTTTTTTAGAATCTTTATCATAATATTATAATACATGGTTGTTACATGTTTTTTTGTACCTATTGATAGAAACAGAATAGATTGTTTTTGCTGTGTTCCTTGTGTGAAATACAATGACAATAAATATCAGTACCCCTATTCCCGTAAAACAATTATAAATGCTTAGTATCCGCGAATACACAATCGTTAAAGCACTTCACCTATATATAGGTATACCGTCGGATAGACGTAATTTCAGTCATTTTATTTGGGTTTTTTTTTACAAAATACACCCTTTACATTTGTATTTTAGATTAAACAAAAAAAAATAAATTAAATTAAGTGATAAACTGTGTATTGAAATAGGTAATAAAATATACGATAACAATGTAAGTTATGTAACAGTGGATGTTTTCATTTTTTAAATTTGTAAACGCAGCATCTACTGCTTTATGCCAATATTGGCTTTACTCCCAAAGCGCTGGTTTTTTGGTTTATTTTGAGATATTCTAGACGTATAGCTAAACTCACCATAATTATTAATTATTGCTTTAATTTAATATTAGTACTATTAATTCATTTTAATACGATATTGTTAAATATTTCTATTCGTATTTTTATTTTAACGCCACTGTGAATGATAACTATATAGTAAAAATATAAACGAATAATGATAATTATAATAATAATAACTTTTCCAGTTTGCATGGTTGAAAATATGACCTTAAAATATATTTTCCGTGCCTAAATAGACACCTGAAAATAATAATAATAATGATAGGTGTAAACACACACCCTACGCTCATTTTCTCAAATAAAATATAGTATAGATATTGGACTACAAATAAATGATTAATTAATTAATGACAAAATATATAGATGAGAAAATCACGGAGCACACCTAGAAGTTTAAAACTATAAATTGTATAGAGTACATATTATAGTCTTAAATGTCGGGACGTTACGATAAAAAAAAATAATGACCGTGAAGAAATTAAAATAAGAACAATTGCTGCGTATAAGTGATATTGCAGACTAGCAAATATCTTCAAGTCCAAACAAGTATCACTTAAATTACAAACTACATTAAACAAAGAAGTTATATTAGAACAGTTATACTGTATGTGTGCATGGCCTATAACCAATGGAGATAACGAACAAATAACAATCCTTGAAAGATGAATAGTAATAAGAATAAACACACCTAAAAAGAAAATTGTGCCCCGCAACAATATGAAATAAGAAGTAATATAGAATGATAACTGATACGCAATAAGAGCCTGGCAGAAGCAATAACACTTCGATATAGAAGAATTATATGGGCTGGCCACTTATGAAGATCCAAAAGTTTAATAAAAAAGGTTTTAAAGTGGAAAAATTATAGAAAAAATACCACCTGGCAGATCAAAACAAAGGTGGATAGACAAAGTCTATCAATGGAAATTTCAATAACAGGATGAAGAAATAATAACTCAGTAGGTATGGGAATAGATGTTGCGGTAATGGGCTTCGGCGGCCTATAAAAAGTTATTAAAAACCGAAGAAGAAGATGGTCGATGAATGGTCTTACTTATTTCAATAAGATATTGTAAAATATTTCTGTTAATTTTTTTTTTTATAATGCCACTGCGGAGTGCGGATGACTGCATCGGCGCTTTCTCAAGATAATATTATATTATATTCACTGTGCCAGTTCACCACGTCTGAAAACCAAAAAAAAAATAATAATAAAAATAGGTGCGAACGCACACCCTACACGCACCCTACGACCCTCGCCCTCTCCGCAACAAATGACGAGCTTGTATCGTCGTCGTCGTCGTCGTCGCGGTCGTCGCAGCCGCCACCGTCGGTCGTATCAACAATTCCGGTTCAAAGCCTCTCGTGGCCGGTCCTGTCGCGCGCGCGTTCAATCCATTTACTTCCGGTGTACGCCACCCGCCGATCCCCTCGCCCGGCCGGCGTTGTGTGGACCGTTATTTCTGCCGCAACCCTCCCCCCATCCCCCTGTTCGTGGCGAAAAGAATTTCCCCGGCCCCGTTATCAGCGCCCCGCGGTAATAATATAATGTACGGCTGGCCGGTTCGGGGCTCGCGTGTAATACACCGTGTAAAACCGTCGCCGACGTTAGTGGTCCATTTACGGATATTTATCGATCGCCATTATTCTATTCCGTTTTCGCCGTCGTCCGCTCGGTATTATATTATTATTATACATGTACATAGTAGGTGCCTACCTACAACACATATATACGTATACACTGCAGGACGGTCCATTTAACAGCGTGCCACACTAATTTTCTCGGTCGATTTCTGTGATTTTGGATAGAAAAAATATTGTCATTCTCATTTCTATAAAATATATACTTGATAATAACATAATATAGTAATATTTAAAGACAGTATTCGGTGCCTAGGTATGGTATTAGGTACGTTTTAAATAATGCGTTTTTCAGAGCACATTTTGCGGTTAAAAATGTAGAAACCATAAAAATTTGATATTTTTGTAAAAATGTAATGTCAATAATAACAATATGTATTATTATATTATGTCTATAATATCATACAAAAATATTTTTTTCCTCTTCGGTTGGTTTACATAACTATTACAAAGGGTAAAAGATATCTGAACCCTATGTACACACATATTGTGTACCTACCTACTTCTAGGAGGTTAACCTAATCTGCTAATAATACCGAGCTGGAAGGTACGCGACACGCGTTGTCCGTTGATAATGTTTGTATGTAGGTACGTTTTATTGTCGTCAAACGATATTCACGTCGCTTTGTTCAACCACCGCGTTAATTATTTTACCGGTGTCGCGGCACGTCCACAATCGCCGCCAAGTCCCCGGATAACGTCGTGACATACGAATCACGCAATAGTGAAATAAAAGTTACGACCGTCAGAAGATTGCATTTGTTCCTACGTGGTGTGTTTCAGCGGTGACAATGTGGGAAAACCCTTTTGTTCTATAGTCGGAAAATCCACTATTCATACAATCTTCAGACCACTTGTCTGCACCGCACATCTCCGCGGGGCCTTAATAATTTATATTGCCTAGGAATTTAATTCAAAGTCGTTTCAATTCAAAACGAACCATTGTTTTGTTCGCAAGGAGAGAGATTGATAAACGCGATTGCAGCTCATTGATTAATAGAAATATTCGTGATTGTGAATTTTTATTTACGTCGTTAAATTTGACGTGTTCAATATTTTTGACAAGCGTAGTCACGTATGTGTTCAACTAATGCGTATTATATAGTTTAAACATCTCGTTGGGTTATATCCAAATAAAAAAACCTGCACATTAACGTTAAAAAATATGAACGACAACACGAAGCTTGAAAGCATGAGCTCTTAGTGAATTGTTGTTTTTTTTTTTTTTTTTAGAAACGTTGACTACCAAGGTGGTCCCATACTCTGCAAAATAAGAACGATATTATTTAATATTTTAGATTGTAAAAAAGAGTTCTCTCTCTGCGCGGTAGGTAGGATATACATACGGTATAAGAGTATAAGAGTGCATTATTATATAATATTATAATGTATAGCAGATTCTGAGCTTATGTTTTGTGTTTGAGAGAAATATATTTTAAAACTATATATTTCATAACAACCTGCAGGAAAGTATCATTTTTACTTGAAAATTGTAACAAAACTCATAATACAAATTATAAAAAACGTACCTCCGTGTTCGTACATGTTTATTTGTATGCGTTTTTATTTTCGAATACGGTACTACGGTAGTGTATATTGGGCTTAAATAAATAAAAGAAAAAAAATACATGTCGTGAAACTTATTGCTTCAGTTTCATCTAAAAGTTATAAACATCATTTTACTTTTATTATTTTGTGTTGAATAATTTAATCAAATTGATATTAGTATTTATTTAAGAATTTGTATACATTTATGCACACATACAACAATAATTATATTCTTTAAGCTAAACATTAAAATAGAACAATACAACGACGAATATATAGAATACAGTTGTCAGTTTCATCGTTTTGTTTTGATTATAGAATGAGCATTTTATTTCTTATCATATATTTTATTTTAAGCAGCAATTTGATTAATGGAGGTTTTTAAATTTTTTTTTAATTGCTGTATTATAATAAATATACTATTCAACCACTTAATTTTTTTTTTATTTCACTTGATAATTATTCATCAAGTCCGTTTTTTGTCTTATAAAAGTTTTGAACTGTTTATATTTAACTGGTCTTAATAGTTATTATGCCACTTTAGCATGTGTAATTAATAATTACCGCTTATTAATGACACCCTATTTCAGAATAATGTATACTGCTTATTGCATAATAGAACTTTGGACGTTTTTAAACATTTTTAAAACTTCTCTAAACCATATTTCTTTCAAAAATTGTTCACAAAGCTTAATCGTAAATCTTACGAACTAAAACAAGAACGTTTTCATTTTTGTTGAACGAAAGATTAAATAATAATATGTATAATTGTCTATAATCTATATACTATTACCCTATATTACTATATTACTATATTATAAAAAAAGTAGTATTAGTAGTACTAGTATTTATCAAGGATACTTTAAATTTAAAATCATTTAGTTGAGACCGATCGTGCGTCTACGATATATTTGTTATCGATTAATTGATTGCGAATAAAACCATCTGTTTAAATAAATATTAATAATATAGTAATAAATAGTAATACATGAACCACAGAGGCTATTCACTGTGCGATGCTTGCCTAAAAATATTTGTTCAGAATTCCAATTATTCTGAGATCTTATATAATTCTATAATATGCTTACCATAGGTACCTATTAATTATTATTGAGATATTATTTCATAACGTCTAAAGTCGTATGATAAAAGTTATATTTAAGACAAGTGATGTTTTAAGAAAATGTAACAACAAAGGTTACGAAATACGAATCCTTTCAATAAAATACTTATTAATAATCTGAGTATTTTGCGTATTTATTAATATAAAATAAATTTCAAAATGTGTTCACAGCGATGAAAATGCAAATAACTTTAGATATATAGTATTTTAACGTTTGACGAATTGTTTGTGCCCAACGCGTGTTCATTTAGAACTTAATGTTTGCACGTTATATCGTTTATCTTTATTCCCTTTTACTTATCAAGAATGTTTTTATTACTTACATAATCACTAAAGTTACAAAACATTACAGGTGAATGAACACATAAGTCAAGTCGAGGTATAATATTAAATTGATGACTTTTAAATTATTAATTTACTCATTATAACTTTTTTTTAATTCCTGAGAATTGTATGTAACAGAGATTTCTAACAGTTTATAGGTATACGTAATAATGCACATGGATTAGTAAGAATATAACTGTTCAAACATTAATATTTCAATCATTTTTATCGAAATTTAATTTCCAATTTACATACATATTATAATATAGTATACATAATTATAATATTATGAGTGTGTAATTATTTAAATAGGCACATTTACATTGCATGTAACCTTGGTCTATTTCTTCTATTTCGTGGATTCGACTTTTTTTTAGTCAAAAGTTTGGTACCTATCTGCTTTCTCTTTTGAAAGTAGATGATTTTATTGGATTCTATTAGTGTTATATATTATAATATGTTAATGTATATAACCGGCAAAAGAAATATGATTTAGCTACCAGCAAGCCCGCAGGTGATCTAACAAGTATAATATTATTATATTTAATCATTTGGCTGTGGTCATTGATTAAGTACAAAGTTTAATTAATCAATACTGTGGACTGTGGTAAATCTATCAATGTGACACTAAAATGTACGTATATATGATATAGTATAATACTTGGATAGTTGGACACTAATTGTCCTACGTTTATTTCGAGAATATTGTCGTAATCAGTCCGTCTGGGAAAATATATAAATACGGTATAAAATTAGATAGGCTGCCGGCGGGCAACCAGCGCTTTGATTATAGATTATTATTGTGAGATTTATTTGGTAGCCGGCGGCCTATTTAGTTCGTGAATTGCATCGTACTAGTTCAGTTATTTATATTATATTCCTTTTAAATTCAATACAAGATGGACGATATTTAAATTTTTTAAATTTATTTGTACGATTTTATACATTATAATACAGATATACAAATCTAAGATAGAGCTAAATATATACTTGTGCGCCAGTAAGGCGAATATAATTGTTTTTCCGTAATTATTGTTGTTTTCTTACCATAACTTATTTATACGTCGTATAATATCCACGTCATAAAAATGTAAAAAATAATCAAAAATACAAGAACAATATTGGACGACCTAATAGTAGCGTTGGTAAGGAATAATCCAGTTTAGTTCACCAGCAACGAAAGTGGCTACACAATAGAATATCAGTGTTAGGGCGCCCGCGCCCGCAGGTTTATGTTAGCTAACAGCTTAACATGAGCATAGACAAGAATACTAACATGAGATCGATAGTATCAAATCACTATAGTTATAGACGTTATAGTTATAACTTATATTACCTACCAGTCATATTATAATATACATTTGTATTAAATATCAATTAAATATAAACTAAAAAGAATTATAGATTCCGTAAACAATTGTCAATTTATTAAAAACGAATGTCCAATGAGTAAAATAATGATTACATTTTTTAACTTAACAGTTTAATCTATTCAAATGTATATTGACAAAAAAATAGTTATAATATAATAATTAACGTATTATTGTTTAGTATTTTAATAAAATTACAAACATTTAAAAATGATTCAGATAAAATGCGAATAAAATATCGAATGAAATAGCGATTGAAGTAAAATTATACAAGATAAATTATAATTAAGAACATTTTGCATTACACTCAGTGATTCGAACTAAAAGATTTATATAGACTACCTGACTACTGTTAAATGTCTTTGTGTGTGTACTGTGTATTACTTGCATTTTGTAATTATTTTCTTAGTAGTTATAGGATTTTATATTGCAATGTTATTTTATCCTTTCTCGTCTTATAGTAATTTAGACACTCATCAGTCATCATATTAATATTATTTTCTTCTTACCTGCATTAATTATTAAATGGCAAATGCATAGATATCATAAGAAATCATTGAGTTTAAAATAATATTATGATGAAAGCTGATATGAGGATATTATATATTATTGTGTTTAGTACCTATAATATTTTATAATTAAAAATACTACCTACCTGTTGAATAGTTATACCAGAATATAATAATATAATATGCTCGTGCGTGAAAGTATATTATTTTACTAATCGGATACTTGATACGTAATATAATTATTATGAATGTAAAACTTGCTTGCAAGGTGCATAATATTTTTGCTGTCTTATATACTCAGAAAGAATTATGAAATGTCTGAATATCAAATAAAAGTCGCGTAAGAAACATATTTTATTTATTTTTTATAATACAAATTCGTGTATAATATTATAATGTTGTTTACTGCAGAGATATGACGTGTTTATCAAAATAGTTATTACGGATAACTTCAAAAATAACGAAATGTTAAATATGTGAGTCTCTTATGTATTTCTCGGATAGTATATTTATATACTTAAAAGAAAAGAGAAAAATTACATACAGAAATTACAGAAATTTGATTCCTGTAATCTTGGGAATGTAATTTAAAATAAAATTGAAGACGATTTGTTTATTTGTCATAATAGGAATAGGTGTGTAGCAAAAAAAAAACCTCGCACAAATAAGAACAAAATATTAAGGTAATTCTATAAAACTTCTATAAACTTTAATAAGTATGCGTTATGCGTAGGTACCCGTCTGTGCCAAGACAGAATTCTTTTGAAAATTAAACATTCGTACTAGCATAGTACCTGTCCTTTGGTTGTATGTATTCTAATATTATATACATATATCTTCATTAGGGGTTTTTTTTTTTTTAGATTTTATAAATATTATTCATTTTGACAAAATGTCGCTAGACTCACCATGTGGATTGTATATCCATAAAAAATTGAAATGTAGTAGGTACAATCTGGTACATGTTAGATAATCTCATGAAAATCAGTGAAACCGCGTCAGGATTTTACGAAACGATTGTTTTTTTTTGACAGTCATTTCAAATGGAACTTCTTTATTGTGTGTTCTGAGAAGCTTTATCGCTCTTTAAATCCGACTTATAGGGATTGAAAACTCTGTATGTAAATGATGTTTGACATTTTATTCCCTGTCTTCTTTGGTATAGGAATATTATCATTTTCTCTCGCATGGTTAAAAGAAAAAAAAAAGGTTGGCTGTTTAGCTGTAATTTAATGGTATTCTGTACAATAGTGCAATAGAATTTCGATCTAAGCTTTTCGTTTTTTTTTTAATTATTTGCCACTTACACATTATTATTTTGTTTAAAGTTCATATTATATTCATGCCCTATCACATTCAGGTATATAATATATTAGGTATATTGTGTATTCAGGTACTTTTAATTGTAAATTTGAATCTTTTAACTTAATTATATATTAAAACTTTTTTATTAAAATTACCTACCGTAATAAAATAATATTTTTCTTAAAAAATGGACATTCGTATGGAGCATTATATTTGTTGTATATAATTTGCTATTATTATATTGCATATATTTTTAAGTGACTAATAAGGCGTATAACTCTATTTTCCCAAGTTCTATAAAAACATACCTTGTATTTTTATGTAGGAACCAAGTATATATATTATGAGTATAAATCAACGGCATATAGTTATATGTGACAACACTTTTCGTAAGTAAAATTATTATTTTTAGGATGGTATTTTTTTTTATCGATCTTAATTTCAACTTATGGCAATTATAGTTAACTTTTAATTTACATTTATTTTTTAAAAAATTTGTTTGACAAATAAATTAATAATTGATACGATTTATAAAAAATAAATATGTTTATGTTGTAGTCCTAAAGGTAACCTAGAGGTCTGGTCCGTGTGCATGCCACTAGACGTTGTGTGAATTAGAAACAATTGTAGATGTGACATCATGCCTGTGTTAAAATGTGTTGCATACTGTTGCGTCCTGGAGTAAACCGTGTGTAGTGGAACAAATGAGCGTAGTCGATTTAGTAAAATTTCTTGGACGGCGATTTGTATCGGCAAAATGATATCACGAGTGTTGTGCGTGCGCACGTTCAATAACCACGACGGTCGTCTGCGATGTTTTTAGCAGTACAGACGGACAAGTACATTAGCAATGCTGACTTTCCACTATCAGAATATTGCAGATATAAATGGTTTTGCGGCAATCGCTAATTGAACATTTTGAACGGTTATATAGTATAACTATACTGTTGAGACGTGATGGTACTTAGATCATTGTTTAGGAAACAATAAAGAACCACTTTTATTGTTTATATAACCGACTAACTTAATAAACGAGCTCCGTGCCGTCGAAAACGTGCAAACTCTTCGCTATACGGGCCGGCTCGTTAAAAGTATAAAGAACCCTAGACATACCGTTATGGCATTATTTTTGTACTTCGTTTTTTTCCTCGCCTCTGCCACATCAATCGATATTACTCAATTTATTAAAAAAAAAGACCCATCAGAATATTATAATATTATGTAACGCGTAGGTATTATAGGTGTGTGTAGGTATTATATAGGTACCGGGGTGTGTTTACTGTTAAGTTAGAACTCGGGCGATATTCAAAAAACTTAATATGTTATTAAACTGTCACTTTTTGCTGAACTCTAAAAGTATTATATTGGATAGAAAAGCGACCGTAAAAAAAAACATTTAATTTTATTAGAATTCGCGTATAGTCTACGTTATTGTAAGTATGTACATGATAGTTTTATAAAACACCTGCTGCAACCATGATGTACTCGTAATACTGATATTATTATCCATTATTGAACTTTTATCCTGTAATTGTATTTTCTGATTTCACTGAGAATAGAGTCATTACCGTGAAAATATAGAACGTGCCTGAGAAAAAATGTATAATACGAAATTCGTGTTATCCTTATTGTTGTTTTATTCATTCATAAAGTTAACTGGATCTATATAGGCATTGTATAGTACACAATATTCACAAAATACAATATAACGAATGTGTGTCTATAATTATATTATATTAAATATTTAAAAAGTACAATACTATGCTACAGAGTGATCACGAAGTATGATACAAACACGTTTACAATAAATCAAAGTCACTGAACTAAATACATGGAACGCGTGCATTGTTCAAAATATGAACGTCATAGGAAGTCGCCATATGCATTCCAAGTCAATGGAAAACATGGTAAAATGTTATGTTATCTATGAAAATTGTTATCATTATCATAATATTAATGTTAAAAATCAAATCGGAATGCATATATATAGCGGCTCCCGTATGGTCTCATTTTACATATATGAGAATTATACATAATACGCATTCCATGTATTTAGTTCAGTCAGCAAAGTACAATTTATAATTATTAATTGCAATCTTTAATGTACTTATTACATTTTAATAAAATAAATTCAGAAAATTTAATTTCCTCGGTTGCTAGACGCGTGCAGGCGTCGTTTGAGAGGAAAACTATAGGTGAAACAGAAAGATATAGGTAAAGCAGTAAAATGTAATAATAAGCAAGTGTAGTACGACTCTGAAATTAACGCCAAACGCTAAAAATATGATTTTTCAGTCGAACTGGAAAATCACAATAACGTTTGAATCAATTTTAATAGACACTCTACGATTACATTTAAGGTTCGCTTAACGATAAAATTATAAATAGTAATAATTATTTGTACAATTGGTAAAAGTGCGTCGTAAATATCACATTGTACGTAATACCAATTTACCTAAATATTATTATTATTATACGAACAAAACGGACATAACGTTCTGCGTGATCGTCAACTTATAATAAACCAGATTCATAGAGGGCGGACCACCGTATTTTCGAGTTTTTTCGTATTACTAACACTAGGAAAATGGGAAATGAGAAATGACCCATCCCAGATAATGTATATAATATATATATATATATTAAAAACAAATGCGGACTTAAACCTTTTGATTTTTTTTCTTTTCATAAAAGGAGACATTTTTTTCTTCTATAATATATAGGTAGGTACAAAAAAGTAAAAACCTTCTTCCTCTAATTAGTTCTAATTATTATAAACTACCTGACAGTGCAGATTAAAAACAAACCGTATAGGCACCTATATATTATAAGAAATATAATGAAATGTACATGTATAACGGATAATATAAATTATGTATTAACTAAATGTGTCGCGCGGTGGACAGAAGGGTGCAGGCTGCATCAATATTTATACGCATATTTCGTGCTGTCGTCGTAATAACTAATAACTATACGCACAGCAGAATATAACAACAGGTACGTAATTACGCCACGAATTAATTGTTCCGCATCCGGTTCCGGTGCACCGCGGCCATTCCGGTGCGGGGTATAAAAAGTGTATTTTATTATTATTGCCATTTGCGGTGCAGGGGTCGCTCGAGGAGAAGACGGCGGCGACCAATTTAACGCGCCGCCAAATGGCCAGCAATCACGGGGTATCGCGTGACTCCTCTGCCGCCGCCGTTATATCGCGTATATGTATATATATATATATGTATTTATATAGGCGGTAACCGCTTCGGTATTAACCCGCGTCCTGGTAACCCGTAATCCCCGCGCCGACGCCGCACGGCGTTTTGCGGCCAGGTAATTTAACGCCATTAGACCCTTCCTCGGACGCCGCCGCGCCCCGCTCCCGCCGACAACTCGACGCTGTATTTATATTATATAGCCGTGCGCATATACCTCTTGGCGTAGCACATTGCCACCGTCGTCATCGTCGTGTTGCCACGACTAATTTTACATCGGGAAAAACCTCCCCTCCTCCCCCCAACCATCCTTCCTCCATATATACGCGCACCCTTCCGATCCTTTAGCCCTTATATATTATACTCGCGCGTTTGCCTTCCCAACTACTATATATTATTATGTACATGCGCGTCATTGTTGCGAGTATTCTCTATGGTTTTGGCCGACGAATTCAATAGCGCGTCTAAGGTATTTCCCAAATATAATATATATATTATATATACATAATACGGTTGTACACGATACGCCACTACAGACGACGATGGTCCCGTGTGAGAGGCGTGACCCGAAATGAGCGGGGGGGAGGAGGGTGGATGATGGACAAAAGCAAGAGTAGAAAACCGTGTTGGCGGCTGATGTGGACGAGTTGTGAAAAGCGTATGTTGCTTGTTCGCGTCGCCTCCGCACCCGAACAATATCTGTTTGGCCGCCGCGGCCATCACAACTTTTGATCCGCCGGCTGTAATATTCGTATTATAATATTATGCAATCTGAAATACCTTCCGTTTATGGGTACTTTAGTATTCGATGTGAAATCAACAACAAATACGAAATCTACGTTATTCTTCTTCTTTTTCTTCTATACTATACTTCTTGTTTTACTTTTATGCTTTGGCATTATAATTCTGTAGGGATTTCAGCGCCTTTGCCATTACTGTTCTCCAATCATCCCGGTCTCGTTTTCCATCTTTTCACAATCCACCACTTTCTTGGTTTTCCTTTAGGTCTTTTCCCCGCCGGTTACCATTTGATTGCTGATCTCACGCTGGTATTTTCTGCTTGTAGTGTGGCGTGGCCTTTGGCCACAAGAGTCTTCGGCTTTTAATGTAGCTTTTGTTATCAACGGTACTTGAGTGGTTTTTTTTAGCTCTGCAACTTTCTTTTCACTCTGTGTTTTTAATCATCTGTAACACACTGTGCCACATATCTCTCTAAATACCTTATTTTCGAAAGCAATGTTATTTAACTTAATCTATACTATCTATATTTATTATAGCTTAATCTTGGTTTCTCTAGGAACAATCTTGATTTAAACTATTTGAACAATGTAAAGTATGCCCTCACCCTCATTGTTAAAATATATAAGAAGCATAAAACAATCTATAATTCACCTTCATAAATAAAATACTAAACACATGATAAATAATATTATATAGTGTGAACTCTAACAAAATATCCCTCTATATTATAATTATTATTTCCGGAAATATCGAACTGCATGTCTGTGCCTATATCGATTAATAATAATATAGCTTTAATTTAGAATTTATGAGAATTCTCGGCTAGAATGATCAACAATTAATAGTACCTAATTATTCGTAGAGAGAATAATGAGAATGGTTTGATTCAAAAACGGAATAAAATTACAACTAAAAAGTTATAAATTTATTGGTGAACTTTGCAGCGAAAAAAATGCTATGATTTGAATAATAATATAAACCACAAGTTTTAGAAAAAAATCAAATAACTATAATAATAGATATGCATTTTGATGTGTATATCTACAGTATTGTCAAAAAAAATCAAACCGTTATTATAAAGTGTGTATTTAAGGGAATAGTTTTTTATTTAAATATTATTTTGTGTACTTATTAATGATTTTTAAAAAATTGAATTTTAAAGAATAAAATACTTTATTCATGTTCATACTGAAGAATTGCCGTATTTGAAGAATGGACCTTATCAGTGCAGTTGCAGGTTGTATAAATGTGTAATGTAGATATTTTCATTATTGTCACAGATAATACTATCTCCCAAATACGCTTACACCACGCTATATAAACGCGTATATGTTAATGTATTATGTCTCATGCCACGTGTGACGGATTAAGGGGAAATAAAATATGTATCTCAACGCGTTACCCACATCGACACCACCCTCCCAGTTGAAAGTACATCACATTACCAGCTAAAACTGGGGTCGTTATTGTATTTTTAATACTTGAAATTTAAAATAAATCATAGTAGGTACATATTTCATTTTATCATTTATCAATAATGGCATTGCTCCACATGTACCTGCATCTTTGACGTCATAGTTGTAAATCGACAATCACGTTAATATATATGTAGGTAAAAACAGTTATTAAAATTAATTGATGATAGAATAATAATTAATTCAAAATAAATAAGTTATAAAAAAAAATCTCCCAAAATTTGGAGCTATAATTAATTGTCTATCGGAACAGTTAGATAGCCTTATTAATATATTATATATTAAGACTCTAAAGACTATAGGCACAGTACCGAACTTCCACGCGTATGCGTTAGTCAAACGTACCACATTTTCGAGCCCACTAATATTATATCGAATTAGGCGTTTTTACGCCAACGTCATTATCTGTGTATTTTTTTTTATATATTTATTATTTAATAATTATTAAATTTACATTTATAAATACAAGATATATATTATTATGATTCCATGTGTGTGACGTTCAAATTAACAGATTTTAAACAATACGATCAATTGCAACTAAAATAATATATATTTTTATAATATTAAACACAAAAATATAAATACAAGAGGTAGGTACTTCTGTTTTATGTTTTGTTCCAATTTCAAAACCCCCTCCACATAAACCCATTTCGTGCAAGGCCCTAATTTGTATTTAATTGTCATTCAACTAAAATTCGACCCGTATACATAATACGATTTTATCGTGTCGTTTAATTATTATTTAATTAGTTCGCACGTACCTATAATGTTATCAACATTCATTATTTTTATTATTTCACAGCGTTTAATTGGTACTCATTTGTACTGAAATATCAAATAATTGTTTATTGTCAATAAATCGTAATAATATGTGGTTTGTACGGTGTATCGTATTATAATATATAATTACTCGTTTATATATTTCCATTCATAGTTGGTCCCTGCCTTCCGCCGTTATAAAATATATAATAATAAAAATAATGTTCAATACCTAGTTAGAAAAATAAACAAAAGTGTTAATTAAACGCCATTCTTCAGTGGTTTTATTGTTTAGTGTTGCAGCCTACAGGCTACAGGTACAATATTTAACAATCAACTGTAATTTTGTTGCCGTGCGATCCATGAATATAAAATGAATCATCGGTTCATGAAAATGTAAATATTTATATTATTGTACTATAGGTTTGTACGCTGAAAAAAGAATCATTTTTACATTATTAATTAAAATTAATTAGCGTACAGGCGTACAAAACCAATTAGGTGCGAGCATCCGCGGAAAACTTAATTTTTCCAACGTTCAGGTTAATGAAAACTGTTTACGAGACCTCGGTCAAAGGACCTTTTCAAAGAGTTTCAACGAGTTACTTCTCGTATTTCAAAAACGATTAATTTCTCGGAAATTCCATTAAACCATTATTAAACAATGCGACGTGATTAAATATGCATGTCGACAAGGGTCCCGCGTAAACTCTGCACGGAATCAATATACACCTATAGACATATCATATATTGTATACATGCATGGATATTATTATAGTGAAACCTGACGCAAACCGAAATAACAATATCTGATTACAAATATTTTAGTAATCAAAATTATAGTGAAGGTAATACTAGCATTGTGTATATATTTTACGATTTACATACTCAATGGTAATAGGTTTTAGGTAACGTAATAATTTTTCCTATACTTCTATAAATATACGAAACTACCTTTTGCCACTCTATAAGTTTAAGGTTATAGAAAAGGATATTGGAATGGTAGGTGGGACGACAATATAATAATATTAAATGGATTTTATAAATTATATTAGAATTAGTAGGTTACCTAGTTGTTCGTTTGTAGACTCCCGTGGTGTTTGAGTGATGTATTTATTTTTTAGACGATGGACGGAGAAAAGCAATATAGAGAACTAATAATTTGTTATTAATTAATACACATAATAAAAGGATAATATCTGTTTTGTGATATGATTATATTATGACTTTGATGTGGCCGGAACCCACTGCAGCGCATCGGTATAGATGCATACTGTGGCCGTTCGAATGGGAATAGTGCTAACTGCTAAGCTCATTTCATAAGGGTAATATTGTAATTATAGCGATAGCAACTACTCGTATTATTAATTATTCTAATATAATATTTTGATGAGTGGCTATCACATCGATAAACTTATAGATGCGAAAATGCATATAAATCTGTAACCCAACACAATATGGATACCATTGTTATTAACTGTATACATCGTTAAATCTCTTTTCTATCTTGTTTAGATGTTAGTTTCTCTATCGGCCAGAAGCTTCAGTGCGAGAGCGAAGTATAATATGCCGTGAAGTTAGTAATTCCGTATCCGTTTAATATCGATGAGCAATCATTACAATGGAATATATTTTTAACTTTTGAGTAATAATATACCTATTATTATCATTGCACGTAGGTACACTTGCTGATCGCGATTCGATGTGTGCGATTCCACATGAGCGTAGGGGGGGGCATTTTAACCCACCACCTACTAGTTTGAACATTGTATACTATGCGTATATATATTATATGGTGGATCCTAGTAGCTGTAATAGTGTATGATTAACTCCAGGGCTCCCAAAAGGGGGACTGTTGGACCGGCAGTTCAGGACCCCGGATATTTTAGGGGCCCGTTGAAATGAATTTGTAATTTTTGAAATTTTGATAAAAATACTTATTTTATATTAAATAATATTTTATAGGGCACGCGAAAACATTTAGTGCGAGGGCCCAACATTTGATGTACGGGGGGGGGGGGGGGGGCTGAATGTAACTCATAAAGCTTATACTGCCTTAGACATGTTTGGAATTATAGATGATCAATAATGATGGATATAGATGCCTGTAACTGGCAAATTTCTAAGTTTGTCCCCCATATAAAAAATAAATAATTTGATACACTGGTGAACTTTTACATGTCACAGTTCTATGTAGATACGTATTATCACATATTATATGAAATATATATATAAATCGTGTGTGCAATATAATATAATATTCTATTTTATTATCACAATATCATGCCTGCGATATTTTGTTTTTGTGTGAACCGCGTACACATACCTTACGACTTACGGTAGATGGAATGGTTTACACCCCCCACCCCCATAAATGTATACTGCGTGCTGCACAGTGTAATATTTTATATCAACTCACAATAACAAGGCTCGCAGACGCACTAAACACATATAATGTATCGCGATGACAGACGACAGTCGTGCTACATCTCATTGTTGTACCTACGGGTGTTATAATGTGTATTACATATTATGTGGATTACGATAACATGAGGTGTGAGCAGTTGTTTGTTGTACATATTATTATCATATTATGGGTGCGTATATCGTGTGGCCGGAAGGACGTTGAAGTCTGACGATAAAAATATCGTGGACGCTGTTATGCTCACACATCAGTGTATACTGTATATACTATAGTGGACACATATATATATATTTAGCATATATTCATATACTTTTTAGTGTAGGGCGTGAGTCGAACGGAAAAGGGATAAGTATTTTTAACGCCGCAAATACAGAAAACGGAGAAAAAAGGAGCAAGAACGAAAAAAAAATTGGTTAAAAAACAAATACACGTATAACGACTTTAGGCGAGTGCGGGGGGCGCCGCCGGAGAGACACAAACATTCGGTTACGTTTCGTGACAGCCACAAGCGACTCTGGGGTTTATTTACATACAAAGGTTGTCATCTTTCTCTCTCTCACTCTTTCTCTGTGTGTGTGTGTCTCTCCGAGTCTGTCTCGCGGGCTCTGTGTACACGAATGGTATAGTTGCGGAGGGTCGAGAAAATGGGATTCAATGGTCTATTCGCGCGCACTTTACCGTTTATATATATATATATACATTATACATGTATAGTACAGAGTTGGCGTGGTGGTGGCAGAGATGCTGAGGTATAGAGAGGTTATGCTGGGAGTGGGGGATTTGGCGCGCCGCGTGTGACACATGTGTCAGAAACAGGGTCGGAAATCTCGGCAAACTTATAGCCGCACGGGCCTGTTGCCCTCTCCACACCCCCCCCCTCTCTCGAAAAGGAGCTTTTGTAATCGCTTTATATAGGCTCTGCAGGAGGATGAGGAGGGAAAAGGTCTCGCGTACACACACACACACACGGACAGACGGACGGTGTGGAAAAAAACATTTACAAATATTTATATATATATTCGTAGGTATTATATATTACTCGTGAGCGTGTGTATATATGTGTGTGCGTGAACAATGTTTAACCCTAAAATATACTATTGTTGCGCCACGCGAAGGTGCATTATGCGCGTGCACACACGTACACGTCTCTCTTGTTGTTGTACCTATATATATACATATATACGGTAAGTTGTCTGCACCGCAGCAGTCGCACCGATGAACCGTCGCGCGCCCCACATACGCATGTTATATAGAATATTATTTATATTGTATATAGTTGACGACGAATACCTAACGATATTATAATAACGATATAATAGTTCATCCTCCCCGGCCGTCGCTCCTATAACGCATGCGACGGAATTATATTATATAGACGCGCCGCCGCCGCCGGTTCACATGACATAATATTATATTGTAATGTAATAATAATATGAAGCAATAGGTGTGATCAGTTTATATAATATAAATATAATAATATAATACACACAGGTATGGGTGACTGACGTGGGATTTACGCGATCCCTATTCTCTTCCCCGGCCCGCCCTACTCAGTACCGCGGTTCCCGGGAATAATTCGTCCCCACGAAACGCGTAAAAGTCGTTCGCAACGGCCCGGAACACTGCATCGCCACCGACGACTATACACATATAATATAATGATATGATATAATACACAACAATGATAATTGGACACGAGCCTAAGTCCCGTGTCAAACTTACACCACCACCACCACCACCACCACCTCCACCTCCACCAACGCCGCACGGCTCCCTCAGCCAATATTATACACGTCGGATTACTTTCGTTTTCATTTTTCGTATCCCCCAGACGTCCCGAGGTGGTGGTGGGGCTGCTGCTGTTGCTGTTGCTCTGGTTCCCCGGAAAAAAAGGGTCTATATCATTATATTATCCTACCTCGTATAAACGGGACGATAATGGTTTTTCGAGGGTCTTGTAACGAACGGAATCGCTGCAGTCCCTTATTATTATCGCCGTTGAATTACCTTTCGGAATGTACATAATGTATAATATACGCATATAATATAATATATGACGAAACGACCGTGGTGGTCAACGGCGAGCTTCGATTATCAAAGTTTTCATTTCCTGCGCTTGTTTTGTAGACTCGATTTTTAAAACTTTCCACCTTTCTACCGCTGATGTACTGCGGTCTGCGAAAAGTTGTATATACCTAGTTTTTTACTCTAAGCAAATGAAATGTTTCGCATAAACGGTTCTTCGTTAATATAAATTTAAATTAATTTTATTGCATTTATTTCAATGTGAAAGATACTAACTTAAAAGAATTTATCGACAAATAAAACGTATGCTACGGATTTGATCAACCGTGGAATACTTTTTCATATCGAATTTTATTTATTGTTTGAATTCAACGGTTTAAAAATATTGCATTCGATTATATAGTATATAGTATATTAATATATATGGATATTCAGATTATGGTATTATGTATTAAATTAATTTTTAACATTTTGTATTAAACACGGGTGTTAAGTATGATATGGAAACCTTGATGAACGACAGTCAATATATACACATTATATATTAATAATGAAAAGAAGGTTTATTGATACGTAATAATTGGAATTCATTTAAGCGGAATCTTTAAACACTTATTCTGAGATAAAGAGAGAAACAATGAATTTATACAACAAAGATCACAAATATTCTATTTCAAAAGCTTTAGGTTTCTTTGGTTTGTTATAATAATACTTTATGATATTATTACGATGTTGATTGTAGATATTTTTCATTCCAATAAGAAATAAGCATACTCTTAACTTTTAAGTACGTTTATTCGGATGTTTATAACAAAGAAGTGTAGACACTACATTTTTATAGAATAATTACATTAATTTGCACAGAAAAATGATACTGATGTACCAATATATTCTTATGATAATATGTACAATGTACATTGTACATTTTGTAAATTATATTTCAGTCTGCTGCTTACGTAAACAATATTTTACGAAGCTGTATTGATTAAATGTAGTAGGTATAATTGTTTTAACATTAAACACTTACGTATTATCCCAAAAAGTATGAACATTTTTGAAAATATTTTTGTACTTACATAATTTGAAGTCATAAAAATAAATACTTATATAATAGGTATAATATTTAAAAAAAATGTTTTAATCTTTTTACTTTTTAAAATGACGGCAATACGGCATAATATGTTATATTATTACATCAAATTAATTTTGAACCAGTAGTCAATTAGATAGTTTTTTGGTTTGTCGAAATTCTTTTCCAATTTCCGTTTTTGCAGTTTATCTATTCAGTACCTATGTACATAATAATATTATTAAACGATACCTATAATTAATATTTTATTTTCGTTTCGCAGTTACCGTACACGTGGAACGTGGAGTCCAACAACGGTATAGCGATGAAGAAACCGGAACTGGACATCCCGGAATCAGGCTGGGTACCGTCTCACGTCCAGGTGTTCCGGCTCAAGATGCCGTGCACGGGCGTAGTGAGCTCCGAGGTGCACGTTTTGCTCACTATCAACATAACCGCGGTTAACCCCAAACACGGCGACGTGTCGCTGGTGTTCCACCGAAACAAGATATGTCTGAAGACCACCGATATGCTATTGGACGCGCTCATCGGTAATGACAACGTTATATTAATCGTGTTATCGTTGTTCGCCTTTATCTCACGCAATAACGATTTAAGATAGTCTCTTAAATTGTGATTATTAGTGAAGTGGTGCACAACCATATAATAATATTATTTTTATCCTTGCGCTCAACCTCATCATATATTCATATCCGTAACCATTCCGTGTTCCGTGATATCCCCTTTATATTATCAGTTGTTTATCCACTTTCCCTCTGAACCAACCTGTCCGCCTTCGACTTTTACAAATCAAACTTCAATGCCTGCTATACAGATACATTCTCACGGACAACCGAATCTAAACACTTGAAGTTCTCTCAACCCGGGTTATGAGTCGACCCTCCAAGCTTGTATAATTATTATTATCATGATTATTGTTGGTGTAACCGTTCATAACTGATGATTATACTGCGCTGCATCGCTGGTATTTGAGACTCGAGTGGATTTGTTCGTCCAGTGCCGATGTACAAACTCGTTTATGCGGTTCTTCCCGCCCCCTTTACAACATTGTCTAACGCCTCGAACCATCCCGGGGCACTGTTACACTTTCGGCCCGTTTTGCATTTCAAATTACTCGCATTGTGGTGTATTTGAACTACGCATTGCCTTTGAAGTGGAGTTCCTGCCGGCGGTTACGTTAGGTCGATCGAACCGCCACCGTCAAAGGTTATATGCACGGTAGTGGCGTCAGTTGTTGGTGATGAGGGGTGGAACGGAACTCGGATACACATAATATAGGTGTGTATATAATATATATATATATATAATATATATATATATACAAAATAATAATAATAATAATAATAATAATACGAGCATGGAGGTGCAGATTAGACTGTTCGATAATAATTAATCTGACGCAGAGTGCCGGGGGGCAGTGCACGCCGACTACGATTTAATTAATTAAAACTACTACGCAAAATAAAGTTCGAATATACGGTGTATTATGTCTCTTCGTTTTGAAACGCATAAAACTGTTTTGTGCGCCAGACAGACGTTTTAATTTTCATTATTGTTTACGGTTTGTCGGCGCGGCGTGTATAGTTATACCATAGGTTCGATAGCGCGTAGCAATCGATACAAAATGTATACCACATAATATTATCGTGACGTAGTATTATGAATACTTGTATAGATATTACTATATTATGTTAAAATATAATATTATACAAAGTCGTTTTTTTATCAATAACCATTCATTATTTTGGTAATTTTTTGTAGGTACTCTCCAAAATAATGTTCTTACATAGTTTGAAGTAGGACATTTTAAATATTGTACAACACGTGCACTGCATTTTTGAAAAAAAATATCTGACTTTTTTTATGATAAGTGAGAACTGACAATTAAACTTAACTATAAAGTATATCGAATACATTTAAAGCTCTAAGTTTGCATAAAAGTAAAGGTTGTATTTAAAATATTAAAAATAGAAAATAGATTTATAAAATTGTAAATTCGATCTTGTTTCCAAAATTGTAATTTTGTTTGTCCTTCAAACTGTATTAGCAAGCTTTTTGAAATAAACACAAAATTCAACTGAAATAATGATAGCTTGTGTTATCTATTATAATAATTACCTTATGGCTTATACATTATTATTAAACGCGGCCAAAATGCCGCAGTGATGTAAAATCTAATAACAATGATATGATTATTATTATTACTATGATGATGGCCTACTACATATTGCACGAGCAGTCGTGATTTTGTAATTTGTTGTATGACAATGTAGTATATTATGACGATGATTATCATGATGATGATCTGATTATAATTATTGATTCAAGTCATTTTAAATAACGGAGGTGGTGCGCTCATGTTAAATATTATCTGATTTTAACATGGCACAGTTGAGTTTTTGTTAAACAATATACAATGATGGTATTAATATAAATAATTCAATACGATTTAATTAAAACATTGTCATTGAACTAACTTCAATAATATCTTTCTTTTTTTTTAACATTAATTGTTTATTATACAACATGTATTATATTTACAATAAATGTAAGGGAAGGGCGTAATTGGGTGACTTGTCAAAGAGGCCACTTGATGAAACTTCCAGCAGCGGGAATTTGAATATTTATTCAAATTATAAGTTATGATACGATAGTTTGCGATAGTGGCAATGTGACATAGTAGATGGGATAGATGATGATTAGGTGACTAAAAGATTTCAGTTGAACGGTGAAGTATCTTTCTTCTAGATAACATTTTACAGTAAGGAAATAGTAAGGTATAAGGATAGATCTATGTTTAAATAGATGGCTGAAATGCCAACCTCTGTCAAACGTTTTTGCCATCACAGTTGTTAGATCTAATCGAGGTAAGTAATTTTTTTAGATAATTTGTTTTGGTGGGTAATGTTCTTTGCCAATGGCACGAGATTTTGTTTCTCGAGCTGCTTCTGGTACGAGCGTTGTGTACATGTGAGAGAATTCACTGATGTGTCTATGTTCTCAATGGATTTTAAAGTTAGCTTGATCGTCTAGACTTCTATAGAGTTTGTATCAATATTAGTTAATTTGATCATTCTGTCCTGGATTAGGTTAGGTTTGGTTGGTTTGTGTAGAGGAGTGTAAATGAAACTGGAGAGTTGTTTGAGGGTGATTCATTATGGCTGGCTATAAGACCGTAAAGACTATTATTATTGATGCATTTATACGTGGTGTATCCTTTGTAGTTTGCTTGGTGAGCTACTTAACATAGAATACATTTTTCAAGGAGGTATATAGATTTTGTGCAAGATGAACATGGATGATTTTTCCCGCTCAAGAAATATATTGGGGAGTGAGCACAATACGTTCTGAAGTAATCTTACGACTGGTATAATTTGGAGTATTTTTATGAGCATATTCTACCTTAATATTTGTATGAAGCATAGAGATGACGGAAAAATTCCCTTTGTTATTTCCATCAGGTTCATGATCAACTAATCTAAATTCTTCATATTATATCACATTTTTTTATCTTTGTAATTTCTTTGACAATTCGATTGTTAAGGAATTCAGTTGGAGATACAGTTTCGTTGATATTTTTCACTGCCGGCATACTACCACGATCGTCCACATTTTACCACATGATCGATTGGAAGTTGATATAAATAATGACATTATTATTTCTTCGTTCATTGGAGATTGTGTATGTTTCAAGAAAGGATTTTCACTACACATCGAGTTGGCTCAATTTACTTTAAAATGTGTATTCTATTTGGTTAAAAGCTATTAAGATTTAAAAATAATGCCTAAACATATGATATATATCTCGGGAACCAAATAATAAACGTGTGTATACTGTTACAGGATCCACACGTAATTGATACATGCTTTTTTGATTTTCTTTTTTCCCCCATTAATAATATTTTGTCACGTATTCAGTGATAAAGTAATTATGTTGTTTAATGTATTTTCTCTAATAATAGAATCATGAAAAATAGAATTATGATAAATATGTATTAATCGTAAGTTGTGTGTAACTTCAATAATAATTTTAGTAAAGTTTGTATAATTTTCGTTTGTGAAAACAAGCATTATAAATGCGTCATAATCTCATTAAAATCACTAATTTATTTTCTACTCTATACGTCTATAATTAATATTAGATACCTACATAATATTATTATAGTGTTTATTTAAGCCACAAAATTAATTTTTGATTATTCATATTAAACTAAATCATTGATTTTCCACATGAGTGAACTACAATATATAATCAATGCTTATATAATTGATTTAACCAGTTAACCAGTTAAACAAAAATGTTTTTACAATACATTTTTAAAATGACGAACAAACAGTTGTAAAATAAAATGTACATTGTTAATTTTAATAAATCAAGGTTTTTGACGTTGTTATAATATACTGAATACAAGTACCAATATTAACTTATTAGTAAAACTAAAAATCTACTCCCATGCAACAATTAATAACTATGATAAGTATTTATTTCGCCATGGAGTTAGCTACAGATAATATATGGTACATACCAATGAATAAAGCTATATATTTTGTTTGTTTCATTTGCATTATAAGTCCTACCAGAAATAAACCCTATTATATTCGTATGGTCGTTCTAACCTATTGTCGTTCGTGTTGTTTTAACGGGCTAGCAAATTATCTAGACTTTAAATGATTAGGAGATAGTGTGGTTATTGCTAGACTGTTTCGTGTTGATTATGACTTTATTTTTTCCGTCCGGTAAGAAGTGAAAATCGTTATGAAAACAAATACTTATACACAGATGTAGCAGCGTAGTTATTCGCGTCCAACACAAGTGGCGGCGTTAATTTGATTTGAACCGAACAAAAGGTTAAAGAAACGAACATTTTATCAAACCCAAAAGAAGTTTTATCAGTTTTGTGTCCACAAAACATTTTGTTGTTATAGTTGCAATTTGCGGGTTGTTAATAAACGTCAAACAATATTTTATATCAACACACACACACACACACACACACACACACACACACACACACACACACACACACACACATATATATATTATATATATACCAGTATACCACTGACTATAAATGATCAGTTAGAACGGCTGCAGTCCGCACAGGAAATGGGCTCGTCGCTGCGGTCGCAGTACTGACAGTACTGTGGTAATACAAGACGTGTCCGGGTCCACCTAATGGCTAATAATATAGTAATATAGACTCTAGCTGCTTGGTACAATAAAATATAATCATAATCATAACATTCATAACTATTAAATGAAGATGTAGTTTAAAGGATATCACAACTAGGTATACCCATCGTGTTTTGTCGTTGCCAAGTAAAATTTAGTACTTACTGCAGATTGCAGAAGCGTGGATTAAGACAGTTCATGCCAGGCTGTTAGTCGGAAAATTATCTAGGATGACTCAAATTATAGGGTGAAGTGACTACAATATTATTACTCTGCCCCCCCCCCCCCCAAAAAAAAAAAAGAAAAAAAACCCAATCTGTTTGTAAGATTTTGGTTTTCGTTATAGTTATAGTAGGAGGGATTCTAAGCCCGTCCAATGCGGTCGTAAATCGAACTGACCTGAAATGATTTGTTGTCGTTAAAATGTATAAAAAACCTCGTGTGTGTCCATAGGCAAGGATGGTTCGCTGGATACCAACCTGATCGACGGATTACCCCCGGGCCAACAGCAACAGCTTCCACAGCAGCCTGCAGCCCAACCACCGCCGCCACCGCAGCCGCCACGATCGCAACCAAGCGACGATCACAAGAACGATAAGACTTTGGTGCTGCAACCGTCTTACGGTGGTTCGGGTGCCACTGCAGTGCAGGTCGCCACTGCTGTGGTCACCACTGGCGGGGGAAATACCGCATTGACTTCACCCAAACGTGGCGACGAAGCGCCCGAAGAGTTGGTGCCCGCGCACGGTGCGTTCTTCTTTGCGCTCGGGTGCGGGTCTGCACTCATAGTCACACTGGTGGGCGTCACATTCGCCCTTGCTTACAAGCGTACAAACAAATCGCTGCTCAGGTCCAAGTCCAAAGAATCGTTGCAGTGAGTATATCTACGTTATATTATAATAATACAATATTACAATAATAATTATAATAGTTTATACCTACGCGTTAATACAAAGGAAATATATTCTTATCAATTATTCAGATAACTATTGATAATACATAATATATTCGAACTATGATGGAAACAATGTTGCTTCAATTGCTGTGTTTTTGACGCTTACACTTGTCTACTAACTAAGCAATATAATTTTATCCGTAAGATTAATAAGAAAAAGTATTCAAAATTATAATATAATATAAAAACTCGAATAATCCGTACATCCAATTAATATGGTCGATGAATCCAAATATGATACAACTGCAGTTTAAAAAATCTAATTTTTTTAATAACTTTGATTAATATAATACAATATATTAACCATAACGTCGTAGAATATACGTGATTGTTCTGGTAACTTTTAAACGACGCTGTGACTTCCGGGTCTACCATATGTTATGATATATATAGTATTGTGGTAGAAAGTTTACGACAAACTTCTTTTTTGAAGCCATCACAAAAAATGGTTTCCGAGCAAAGAAACTTTAAAAGTTGGTTTTTTATTGTCTCAATACAAAGGCGCGTTAGAATAAAAATAAAAACCAACACTGACCAAATCGTTATTTTCATTATCTTAATTTTCGTCCTATTCTTACTTTTTGCGATTTCGAGTGTGCTAGTATTTAATCGATTGCAAATTCATAATAACCGTAATGCTTTGTACTTGTATAATACTACCATTTTTGGTTTATCACATTGAATATAGACTACAATCATTAATGCTCATTACATTTTGTAAATTGTAGCATAGTAACTTGGTAATAACTTATTATTCTAACTTTATTTTACGAATTCTAATGACTCGTAAAGATCCATTAATATACTTTTTTTCTTTCAAAATTCTCATGAAATAACAATATAGCATCAAACTTGGTTGTTCTTGGTTATAAAATATAAACGTTGTGCGTATTTTTATTAGAGATTTAAAATCAATGTTGCATTTAGAGAAATACTACATACTACGTAGGTATGTGTTTTTTTCAAACTTTTTATTTCATTATGACTATACGTCTGGAAACAAAGTTCTTTTGGCAGCCCCCTATATAGCATTATTGCACTCTTATTCTCTATTTCAGGCCAAATACGCAATATAAAATAATTACCTAATTGCTTTGAGTCAGGCACTATTTCATTTTATTAGTTTTGTCAAACTAACATGTATAAGAAACTTTTATACTTCTTTTTACAATAGTTGACAATGGATATTATTTACAATGGCATCTGAAGATGTATACTAAATAATTGGATTGAACTTAACATTATATAACTACTATTTAAAACGATCTACATTAATCCTTTTCTTAAATATATCTACATTTAATCGTAACAATAGGTTTATTAGTTCTATGTTTTCAGACTTTATTTATATATCAACTCATGATCTCGATATTTGTCCTGGTTAGGTCTTGATAGACTCTGGTTTGGTCTTGATAAATGTAACTCACCTGTAACTATATAGGTTTTAAGTGCGATGAATTTTTTTTTTTTTTGTGTCTGTCATCACCTTTTAGGACAGTAAAAATGCTTGAATTTTCTTCAACAGTAACTTTTCTGATAGGAAAGTGAATCTAGTTGGTACTTTGAGGGGTCAAAAGTAAACATTTCCCAGTAGTTTTCAAAAGCGACGTGAAAAACAAAAGAAAAATTAAGGGAAAAAGAGAACTTTTACGCAAAATCTGATTTTGAGAAAATCGATTTTGGTTTTTGGTGCAACTTTAAAACAAATAACCATAGATATATGAAAATTTTATAGAATGTTTATATTTTCATTTTCTATACACCATACAATTTTGAAAATATTTTGACTCTTTTTGAGCTGTTTACGGACATTGTCAGTTTTCAATTTTTTTAGTTTTTTTTCTATAAATATCAATAAAATATTATTTGTTGGGTAAAAAAACTTGAAAATTTACTGCAAGGCTCCTGATATATTGTTAAAATAACAGTTGAAAAATATTAAAAATACATAGGCACAATTTTTTTTTATAAGCATTTAAAGTTCAAATTTTGACAAAATGTATTCAGTTTAAAATTTAATAATTATTTTGTAGTTAAAAATTTATAAAATGTTCAACTTTTATAGCTAAGGATTGAAAATTTAAAACAAGGCTCCACGTAAATAGGTTATATATAAATTACTTTATTCACAATAATATCATCATAATTATCATAGCTAGGCTGACTGACCCTTTTCGCTAAGAATCATTTTCTTATACAATAATATTATATCATTGAATTCAAATTTAACACCATCCATTACAGTGACCCACTTGTAACCTACTGTACAGCAGAGTGACATCCACTTACCCACTTTTTTTAAATTACTTCATATCGTGGTTTTCAGTTGATTTTTTACCGTGTGTTTGTTTTTGTGTGCATTTAAATACCTATAGTTCTGTAATTTTTATTGCATATATTTTGAGACTGTATTACTGCAATTTAAATTTGAGTGATTTTAGATTCAGGCTTACAGGCTTACAATACTATTATGATAAAATAGTTCATAAATATAGGTGCTCCGCGCTTCATTACGATAACTATATCAATCGATTTAGTAATTTTTTTTGATAAAGGTATGTTTCAGCATTTACACTATTATTTACATATTCAAATCGTTATAGTAATAATAACAAACATTCTAACCTTATGTAAGTATGTAACCCTATCGTATAAATATATATTCAAATTAATTTTTGTCAAATTTTTGGGCTTCGACGTGTTATGTAATAAATAAATATATACATAAGAATTATAACTTAAGACTATTCGAATTGGTGACATAAACATGAAACATATTAAATAGTTTCGTAATAGCCAATGGTAATGCACTAATGCCTCAATGTGCACGTCGTAGTGTGGGGATAACGTCAATATCGACTGCCGACACTTAGACCGGAGAATAATCAGAGCTCACGGAATAATTGGCCAAATCACTCTATCTGGACCCGGTTGATTCTCCACCACCATATATTTCGTCGTCAATGCTAATTAACATTATAAACTGTGATGTTATGACTAGCTCATGGGTATCAATTAACTGATAATTAATTTTTTTATATAATGTATAATGTGCGTATTTGTTATCGTTGTATTATGTATCTATAATCTATACTTTGTAAATCAATATCTGCAATAAATCACTGCAAATGGTCACTACTGCCGAGGGAGTATCTTCATACATAAAAACAATAATAAAAATGTAAAGTTTGAGTACGACTTTAATCGCGTAACAATTACAATAGTGCAACATTCTTCGCAGCGTAAAAAAAATATACACGAGGGGAAATATTATATAGTATGGAATTTATGATAATAAAACAATAAAAATTGAATAATGTTCCCTACAAACATAATAATATAGCAAACAAAATATAAATATTTTAAATCGATTGGTGTAGCATTAGAGTTATACTTTACAAGAAAGTTTTTAAGAATTGTGATACCTCCTAACCATGGTAAATAATATTATTAACTATTGTACAAAACAATGATGCGCGCGCGTACCACGTATGTACATTGTACCTATTACCTATAAAATATAATATCATATCATTCGTATATATATAACAATTTTTTTGATTTCATTCTTTATGTTGTATATATATTATAAGACGAGCAAGTATGTTATTTAGGTCTTGAGTGTTTATTCGTTTATTCATTAATACCTACCAGGTTTTTGATACTAAACGTTCTCTGACAATAAACAAATCTGGAGCTCTATCAAACTTTCTATAGTTCACTGCTATAAAGCCTAAAGGCAATAAGTTTCACGATAAAGACATGGGGAAAATTTCAAAGGCATGAAGTTTTTGTGAACATGTAATTTTGTATTCTCATCAAATTGTTTTTCGAGTTACAATTTACATGTTTGTTGTAATTAGAGCAAAATTCAACTTGTTTGAAAATCGCGTTGATATAGTATAGTATATTGCGTACGAATTATATAATTAATTGAATTTGGTTATAAGTTATTATGTAGGTAAGTATTTATTATGTATTTCGTTTTTCAGTTTGTGAAAAAAAAATATTTTAAAAAGTCTTTCAACGGACGAACATTTATTTTTGTGATAAATTATTATAATATGTACTCAATAAATAAAATATTTTGTATTATTAGATAAATGTATAAAAAGTGAATGACATTTTGAAACTAAATAAAAGCATGATATAAAATGTATTTAAAGCTAATCTGTTAATCCTCAGTAACACAATTTGTCGTTGTTGTTATTGTCGTTATTCGTTATGTTTTTGTGATTGATTGATATTTTTCATGGCATTTACCTGCCTCCAATAAATATTGTTTTGAAAGGGGAGAGAAAAACGTGACACATAACGTGAAATTCCCAAGTGGTCTCCTGTATATATGAACACATGGTTATATCAAAAATGATTATATTTGTTCCAGCAGATTAAAGGATATTTGTTGTAGCATATACCAAAATTGTTGTGACAACATATAAAAAACCGAATTTACTTATAAAAATATAATGAACATATCGAAAGTACGTACCTGCCTATACCTACATAAATGCAGCTGCTGTACGTTTTTCCGTGATAAAGACTAATTTTAAACATTTTAAAGCTTTCTATTAAATTAGGTTGATTTTGTTGGTTATATGATCGTTAGCATTTCATCAAATCCAAGCGGTTTAATAATATTAATTCCCCGGCAAAAACATTCTGATTATCATATTTACTATAATTTCATAACTCATGATGTAATACACTCAGCTCGAAACTAACACTAATTGAACACGCGTTAAGCACATAAAAAAAAGTTTTAGAATAACACATTTTACGCTACTTAATATGATTAATATAATAATAATGTAGGCTTGAATTATGAATATCCTCGTAATGTTTGCCAACCATTTTCAAGCTTTTTAATTTGTAATACAACTCTTTATTATGATGAACATTTCCAGTATATAATTAATTTTAACAACACAATACACATTTCTATGTAGTTTAACGTTCAAAGGATAATCGTTGTGAAAAAAAAAAAAATTTCCGACTTTTGTTGATTTTAAAACTACAACTATTTTTTACTCCCGCTCAAGTGAGTCCAACTATATAAATAAAATTAAAACAAATAATATTTTGGTGCTTAAAATTAATTTATATGCTTTGTATTTTTTTGACAAACATTATTTATTTATGTTCGCCAAACAATACACGTTTCTGAATAATGCCAAGAGCTCATAATATTGGTACAAATCACGATTCGATTGGTATAGCTAATAAAAAAAACAATATTTCATCTGCAGAAAAAATGAAAATGTGAACTACAAATCACACGATAATTTCTCGTATTTTTCTTTATGAATTGGTATGTCATCAAGGCGATAAGCTTCTAAATTATAAAGTTACGGTACTTTAAGTATTTGCGTGGCAACCGTAACTGCTAGGTAAAGCGAGGTAACTAATAGCCGAATGTGAGCCCAAATACGCGATACGCAATCTTCAAATAGGTGATCTAAATATAGGTATTGTATACCACAATATGACCACATAATCTCAAATCAGCTACCGTGATAGTTAATTAAAACACGAATTGTATAGTCTTATAGATATTCCTTTGCCGTAAGATTCTAATATAAAAATTACTAGATACTACCGAATTTTTGATGATTTAAGTTGTGTTACATATTTATTTGGTGTCAAAAGAGTTAGTTAAAGATTTTGTAAATCCTAAAAAAAAAACTGTTATTAAAAATATTTGAAATACCCATTATATTATAAGGCAAGTACCTATGTACGAAAAGCGTTTAATATTTACAACACTGGTACATTCTGATCATTCGATGTGTAGATAAGTTGTATGGGCAATTCAAATTTAATGGCGTGGATAATTTAGAATTGAGATTTTGAGTGAAATAACGATATATTTTTTCTATCGATTATCGGCGGACCATTGTAGAGCTCCGTTCAATTTGTCAAATTCGATGATTTATCTATAGCGTATTGCTTTCAAATGCTCATAATCACGTTACACCATTTTTCACTGTCTGTATAACTTGAAACAATATGACAAATGCCTTAGCCCAACAACGACGAGTCTGTTTATATTTAGGCAGGTACCTACTATAATAATATGCTGTAGGTACAATATAATATTATTAGTTTCGTATTTCTTTCACGAATTTTATCGTAAAGTGATTTTTAGAAATTTTTCCATATGTATTTACTCGGATTTTTTTCTGCCGGCCTTTAACAGCGTGTCGCCCTTTTTTTGCCTGTGCCATTTTCTTCATCGTACGAAGTATAGACGTGCCCCCCGCGGTTACGGTTTTATTATAATATTATAATATGTTTCCCTCTGTTTTTATATCGAAAACAAACAAAAAAAAAAATTAATAGCCTTTGCGTTTTCCGCTTTTTGCTGTTTCAGTACCAGTTACACGAGCGCCGCTTACGTGGCGAATCCCAACGTTTTGGTGCGCGTCAACTCGGTGACCAGCACCAGCGGTACTTACGCGACGATCAGAAGCGTGCGGAAAACAGCTGCGTCGATGACAGATGACGACCACCCGAACCACTGCGGCGGAGTCGCCGGAAACAAAGGCAGCAGCCACGTGTCGCCGTACGCCACCAGCTACGTGGCGACGGCGGCCGGAAGTAATAATTATCACGTCTACTCGAAACCCGCGTCGCCCACGGCGTCCAAGATATCGTATTACGCCTGCACGCCACTGGTGAGTGTGTCATCTCGGCCGTCGAAAACCTCCGAAACCGTCGTAATTATAATATCTCAGAATATATTAAGACGATATAATATCGATATGAAATTACAATAATATAGGTAGGTGGTATAGCTGTGTGCCTGTGTGTTAATATTTCTACACTCGTAAAATATGACGTAAATATAGGCGCACTATACAGGGTTATCCACACCAAGCACGTATTCACCTCCTCTTCTTCTCCAATATAATACAGTTATTCAAAATCTAGTTTTTGAAATTTTTAAATATAGGTACTCAATAAAGACTACATTTTCAAATTCTTGACATTTTTTTGTACTATACTTGAGGAGTTTCCTGTGGAAGATACAGACTTCTTTTTTTTTTAAAAGGTTTTCTATTGTAAATTATTTAGTGGATAACTTTGACGTATCAGAATCAAAATTCGTATACGAGAAGTCTTGAGTTATTAATTAATTGTGTGTACCTACTATATAAGGATAATAGATCTATGATTATGGGTTTTTGAAATGGGTGATGGGAGCTATTTAGTAATTATTATTAAATCTATCAACATTAATAATTTTTATTAAATGGCCCAAGTATAATAAATAGTAAATATTGGATCCAATATTACAGCTATTTTATGTTTTTGTTAAACTATTTTTTAAGGACTATTATCCTTAATACAAACATTTTATTAACTGAGAAACTATTCGTCGAATTTTGAAATAAGCAAGTACATCAAAATTTTCAAAAACATTATCTATTAAATAATTTGCAGTAAAACGGTGGTTTCCATTTGAAAAACAAAAGTGTATACCACCACAGGACACTCCTTAAGTAATACAAAAAAATCCCAAGAATTTGAAAATATGGTTTTCGATTAAATTTTAAAATTTCATAAATCAGTTTTTGAATAAATGCATTATTAAAGGTAAGATGGGAGTGAGTATGGTTGGTGAATCACCCTGTATAATATTATACGCGTGTATATAGCTTTAATGTGCTAAAAACATTGCAGTTTCAAGACGGTACACGTGCACAGCTGCTGGCTCCACTGTGATATACCATATATTCGTTTATTTAGGTCTTAATTTATTTATATCCCTACCTTCTCCACGCCCTATAGGTCAGGTTTTAACTTATTTTTTCGTTGACATTCTCCTATACTACCCTCTAATGTACTCATGTCTCAACACCTCAATATAGGAAACCATTAACACAGATAGTCGGTTTGCTATTGTATGCAATAATATCATATATTATTATATAGATATAGGTACTATATTGTTACCGTATTCAAACCCTCTTCCCCTCCCACAATGAAAAACATCTCAAACAAATTAATTGTCGTATGCGCCTTATGCGTTCCTATTGCGGGGAAGGAAAATTTAGTAAATATTTTCTATAAATGTTAACAACTCTAAAGATCAATGATAAGAGTTCTATCTTTATATTATCTTAATTAACTCAGAATTGACAAAAAAAGTATTTACGATGGATACAACAATAATTATGTATAAAATATACATTAGAAACTTATAAAGTTCTAGTAACTATTATTTCTATGTATAAGAATTCATCTTAAACGTACTTGACAAATGTGGTAGGTACCTATAGGTAAATATATATATAGGTTTCTATCTAAAACACGTAAATATTGTTACAATATCATACTGCAATCGTTATATACTGCACCAAACTTCAGAATATTAATAATATTCACACGTTTCATACCTCTCTGCATTTAAAAAAAAGTTGTAACGGCTCAGAAACAAAAAGAATTATTATGAAAGTATATAACTTACAAACAAATGAGCGCGATTTCCGTGCCAAGAAATTATATTCACGTTCACGATTTTCATACCTGACATATTCTACATATATACACAGTACACATAGATATTATAAAATTATTATAATATATTTCATACAAATGATGTCTTAATTTTTTTTCATATTAATCACGCAACAATAATTCGATTAGTCAATAATAGTTTATAGCTATTATAATAATTCAAGTCTTGTTTGATAACTCTGGAGTTAATACAATTATACACAAATATTATATAACATCATACATTTTAAATAGGTAATTATGATAAGCTTAATATACCGTGTATCCACGGGTACATAAAAACTGGGTTGGTACACTCAATAACTCAGTTATACTCAGGTTAGTGAACCTACATTACTCTGTACCCTATATACCCTATATATAATTATAATTCCGTCTGCGGGAGTTTGATGATCCAATAGTCTAGTTTCATGTCCCGCAAACGAAATTCAAAAATATGTATAAAATACTGATTAATATGGGTAATTTAATTATACAGTGTACCCTGTTTTTGTGTACACGGTGACACACGGACACAGTATATCACTAAGTTTTATAATTAAAATTACAACTTAAATGTTTAATTTAATTTAATAATTTGTATAGGTAATAATAATATTATAGTAGTATAGTGCATAGGTATAATATGTTCTATGTATAGTAGGTGTATATATATATTTTATTTTAACATAAGTATGTTTTTGGGCTGAGTACAGACATTTTATTTTTCTAACAGATTTTGCAAGATCGACGTTTTAGTTGACATGGTCACTAATTAACAAAAACATATTTATGATTCACAGATTTCTAGTGATGATCAAAACAAGACCAAGACCAAGACTTTCAAAATCTTGGTCTAGGTCTTGCAGACTCAGTCTTGGTCTTGGCGCAAGACTCTTGCTATTCTCACAAAATATATAAATAAATAAATAAACTAAATACCTGTTATAGCTGTGTGTAGGTTTTTTGCTATGATCTTTAAGATGAAACTTAAGTCCAATATATTATATAGTATATTCATAAATCAAACATTAACATAAAACAAGTCAAACAATTTAATTTTTATTATACTCGTTTAAAACTTTGCATTTTAAATTATGCTTATATTATTTTACTTGTATTTATATTTGATGAATCAATTTACCAGCATAATTAACTTTGTAAGTTCCTATTACATTTATAATAAATATCAATAGGTTATAACCAGGGCTCGGAACTTTATGCATTTGCATCTTTCTCAGGAAGCTGCATATTTCAAATCTGATTCGATACAAATTCGTTTCATGAACCATACAGTTGAAATACAACAATTTATGTTGCATATTTTTGCATATTTTACTAAATTTATATGATTATGCATATTTAAAGATTTTGAGTATATAAATGCATTTTATGGTAAAAATTGATAAGAAATCTACAACAAACAAGTTTTTGATAGTTGAATATTGTAAATTAAATAATTTAAAAATAAATAGCCGCCGCACACGGTTTCCTAGTCTATATTTTGAATTATACTATACCGACTAATAGTTGAAATATTGTGTAAATGTTTATAAATATTATAAATTATTATAATCGTCTTATTTAATTAAAATGTTTTCAAGAATAAAATATTTATTTTTACCAATAGCTGTCACTTTTGCCGTCGGCGACGCTCGCCCGTATGGTTTATAGTGTTTTTACTAAGAAATAAGAATTGGCCTTTAATGACCGTAATGACCGACCAGGTTTACAGATTCAGTATTATCGAAAGAAAAATATAAATAAAATATTTATGATTCAAAAATAATTTTTTTTCTCTATAATTATGCTTTTAAATACATATTTTTAAAAATAATAAATGCATATTATACCGCATATTTTGGTTTTTTTAGGGCATTCGTATGCACATATTTCATTGTTTTTTAGCGCATAAAGTTCCTAGCCCTGGTTATAACTAATGAATAATTATTGACCAATAAAATGTTTATAAAAATTAAATTGTTGTTTTTTAAATGTTCACTTTAACAAATAATAATATCAAAAAAATCATACAGACTACAAACGAAAATAAAAACGTACTTCTTAATAAAATGATACCTACCGTAGTCCGTAATGACTTTCAGCAATTATTAGTATATTCGATTCAAAGTAGAGGTGTATTATGAACATACATTATTCTATTAGCAAGACAACTTTCGACGTCTTTATCGATTTTGGGAAAGTAAAATAATTTTTCAGTAATTGCTAATTAGTATGAGGCAACAATGTTATTTTGTTATATTAATTCCATTTATTTCTAATCAGCAGGTAATCTTTTTTTCCAATAATTCGCCATTTCCTCGAATACTGATTAAATTTAATAACAATACTAATAATTTCTTATTATTTTCGTTATAAATTATAAATTAATGAAATTTAGATACACAAATGTGTTTTCGAGAAAAAAAAATTTACAAGACTGCAAGAGTCTTGCAGTGATAGTCTTGGTTTGGTCTTGTTCTTGCAAGCCTAATCTTGGTCTTGGTCTTGCTAAACCAGTACCATCTTGGTCTTGGTCTTGCCGCAAGACCAAGACCAATTTTGATTATCACTACAGATTTCTCTTGTAGAGGAAAAATATTGAGTTGCCGCTATGGTTTTTTTTAATATTAGTGTATAATAATTTTGTATTCTAGAATCCGATTGTTTTAATAATATCAAAAATCAATCAATCAAGTATCATATCAACGACAAATTAATATTACATGGGTAGAATGTAGATACTATCCATATAACTACTTTACTAGTATAGGTACTATGAAGTGAAATTTTCATATACATATACATATATTTTCGATATACATTGGTTATGGTCAAAGAAACGGTGATGATTTTGTAGGTTTATGAAGATTACAAAGGATTATACGAGAATAATAAAGGAACCGGGAAGGGCTGTTAGAGAGTGCGAAGTTCAGTCAGACCTGTGTAGAATTTATCGGGCATGGTATATAGACAGATAATGAAAGAGGTGTACAACAGTACAGGATTATATAGGGAAGAGGGATGTATGAAGCCTTTGGGTTAGGGGAGAATCCAGACAAAGAAGACAATGTAGCCTCAAGGTCTAGAAGTGGTAACATCAAAGAATACAAAGAGGGATATGTTATCTCCATAGTAAATATATAGGATTGTCTTAATTTTACATTTAGTTAGGATTAAATTAATTTGTTTTTAAACGGACACTTTGTTCTTCCATTTAACACATTTTTTTTAAATTTAAAATATTAATAGTATTACAATAATTTGTATGAATTTTATATAACACAATTAATGTAAATAATTTAATGTGATATTGATAATATATCCTTTAATATAGTTTTCATGTATAATACACAATAGTCATGAAAGTTTTTTTATAATGTTCTTTTTAAACTTACAGTTACAGCTTCAATAATAATTGGAGTTGAAAATTATGATAATAATATGCCAATAGAATATTATTAAGTAACATTTAAAACATATTATTATTACTTTTTTTTTATTCTAAATGGTAATTAGTTTTAAATAGTTTATTAAAGCATGAAATTATAAATTCTAAGTTAATTAATTGAATGTTTGATAATAAATTAACATTCATGAGAGAAATCTTAAAAACAGTAATAAATAAATTGTATTCATTGTATAATAATCAAGTCTTTGTTGAGATGAACTTTTATTATTTATGCTGTTTTAGGGAACTGTATAATTCATTATTAATTATTATTCAACATAAAAGAAAGCTTTCAGTCAACGATTAGTATTGCATTTTACTTGTAAATTAATTTGTATATATATGTGTATAATACATTGATTTTGTTTAACACTGAGATATTTTTATATTTGGCTCTCGATTACTTGTTATTTAAAAATGTACGGTTTATCTTATTAATATTAATAATTTCATAACATAAAAACATTTTTTTAAATAATATTATGTACCTATATACACAACTTGAAAGTAATTAAAAAACTGCATAATATGGCTTTTTGAACAAGCGCGAGTAATACAATTTTGAGTAATTCGTTATTGTTAAAAGTTAAAACTCAAGTGCTTGAAAAACATTCAGAAATATATATTTAACTTGATTTTATACGAAGGATCCTAAAAAGTATAAGTAATAATGACTAAAACGCGTATCGCAATACCAATAGTTACTATTACTATAATATAATAAATTATGTGCTTATAGGTATATTAAATGATATATTATTAGTTAGTACTCAATATTTACCCCAGTGTGTTAGTGATTATATCTATACGTAGGTTTATACATATCATGAGGTATCTATGTGTTAATGAGTATCATTCGTTACTTAACCGGTCATTTTAACGTGATAATCACGGTCGTTGTCCGCTGCTATCCAATATAATATACATAAATTATATAGACACGTAAATTAACTCTGAAACACCATCGCTCACCTATTCCACGCATACACGTCTTGTCCATCAATGCTGCCCCGCTGCGTCCGTTCTTATCGAATTATATAGTGCGCCAAAAATCAATATACCACTGTTACACTTTACCCCTGGGTGACACGATCATTACGCAAAATCGGTTCGCGTGATTTAGGCCCATTACGGCAGATAAATCATCCTCGCGGTTGCGGCCATAATCGATTACCACCCTGCAAATGGGCACCAAGCCATTTAACAGGATTAGAAACACGAATACCCTCCCGGTATAGATAATGTCTTGAATCAATGTCCTGGCACATTTTTTTTCTTTCTATTTATTTATTTATGTTTATTACCTATATTTTTTTGTCCCGTTTGGACGGAACTTTGAGTGGAACTCTGCCAAAACGACGTCGTGACGTGGGCAAAAGTCGTAGTCGTCGTGTTTATTAAAGCCATTAAAGATTTCGGGTTAAAGGACCTTCCGCGCGCGCATTCGATCAATCATTTTTTTTTTTTCAACCACTGACAGTTTGAACGAGAAAAGAGAAAACCGCCGTCGTTATTTCAATACGCCGTCAAATACCTTTCATTCGTCATAATAATATTACGCTGTTCGTATATAATATAATAATGAGCGATCGACGGACAAAAAAAAATATACCTAATAGTTACGGAACTAAAATCGACTCTCATTTATGACTAATTCATAAAATGTGTATTGCTAATGCACGCGTGGTCGGTTCTCTAATGATTTTCGCACCGGGATTTCGGACTACCCGTGTATACACACTCTGCATATAACGTCCCCATCAACCATAATACGATGTATAATATACCTACATCCGTCCGGTGATAAATTATTCGGCGCTAATATGCCCGATTGCCGGACGGAAGGGTGATGTGATGGTGTGGCGCAATATTATATTATGATATTATATATTGTTATGTACGTTGTTTACCGGAATTAGATGGCTGTTAACGATCGGAGAATGTGTGATGACTTGGACGAGCGTATACGCCAGCTGGACTCACGCGGCGCTACCGTCAAGTTGGAAAGACTCCTCCAGGAGGGTGCTTTCGGCAGGGTGTATCAAGGCACGTACAAGCACAACGGTGGTGGATCTCAGGAAGTGCTCGTCAAGACCGTTACGGGTGAGTTATACACGACGTGTTTATTATCTACACGTAAATTAATAAGTTTTTAGCATTTTTTTTTTTTGCGTGTGTTAAGTAGGTTATGATAATATTATAAAGCACATATTATCTGCACGTCTCGTGACGGTTATTATTTTTGGAAGTAAAGAACATTGCATTTAAAACACTTTCGTTGCCCAATTATTATAGGTAATACGCTTTAAAAGGATTTTAAGACTTTAATATAGGCCAATATTTAACGATTAAAATATTAATGGTGTATAGAAAAATGATTGTATCTAAATATAATTTTAACCTTAAAAAAAAATAAGAATAATGTTTAGGAATTTAGGTACAACTTAATTGGCTTAAATTGATTTTATGGTATAGATGTAGACGTCACATCACAGATAAAGTTATTTAATATCATGGCTAAATATATAGATATGATCGCAACTTTGTGATACGCAGGTGTCATGACCGCCACTGGCAGTGAATTTTATCACTTCGATTTATTTGCTAACAAAACCATACAAATAATTAATTTTTTGGCTAAATAAATCCAAAAACCACTGCCAGCTGAGATTTCTTTCCGTGCTAAAACATGCAATAATTGTAGGTGCGCAGCCCATAACGAAAATGCGTCTCAATGCAATCATACCTATATATATTTAGCCATGATTAATATGATATACTGAGTGGTGAGTTGCTTCGAAAAAATTGAATTTTACCTAGATATACACGTGTGTGACGCTACAGTCGTCCTCTTAAACGCTACAATTTATCGACTTTTGTTTTAATAAGAATGTAACTCGATTTAATTATTGGCTGAATCGTGAACTGAAAATAAAAACGTTTCAATGTGTGTACCTATAGTTACATTGTGAATTTGTGACCGTGGTGTAAATTATTACGCGTGTAGTTTTTACGCTCTGCCGATTGAAAAATAGATTCCTATTTCTGAATATTTGCTGACAGGAATGTAAATTTACATACCAAACTTCTGCGGAGAATTGCATCCACTTTTCTTCTCTCAGACATAAATCTATATTGTGTTAAAATATGTCGAAATAATTGAGTTTTACACAATAATTTCATGTATGCATTCTATTTTAAAATACTTTTATGCCTATTATCTATAGGTACCTACATATATATTAGACCTATATATTCAAAATGAAATGTTTCTTTTTTTGTTTGTCTCCCACCCATTGTAATAATTCTTGTTCTTGATAAAATTCAATGTTTTCCTAAAGGAATTTTTTTTCGATTTTTCTTTGAAATGGCTCATCGATAATTTCAATGTTCCATTTTATTCACACGTAATTGCAGCTGATTGTTTATTAAAACCGTTAACTTTTTTTAATTTTTTAGACTTCAATTGAGGCTTATTTAAAAGCTTATTAAAAAAGTTTTTAATTATGTATGGTCGTTTGTATTTAATTTTTGCTACATCTTGGTATATTTTATTAAATATACTTGTCTGTATAAAAATCAAAATAATAAATAAAATCTCGTGATCGAAATAGTGATATACATAATTTAAAAGCTCTTTTAATAAGCTTTAATATGAGCACCAATTTATTGAAGTCTCTATCTTAAAAATTAAAAAAATCATAACGGTTTTAATAAACAAGGAGCTGCGATCACGTGTTAATCAAATGGAAAATCGAAATTACCGATGAAACACATAAAAAAACTCTCTTCAGGGAAACACATTATTTTATCAAGACCAACAATTAAAATGGGTGGGTGACAATCAAAAAAAAATTAATTCGATTAAGTCTAATAATAATATACAGAGTGTAACAGGAAGACTTGACAGATGAAATCACTTTTGTTCTAATCAATATTTTTATTTTTTTTTTATATATATAATTTAGTTACTTGCGCTACACGTAAAATATTTAAAAAACAAAAATTTTAAATTTGATATGAAGTTTTTTTAAAAAATTTTAAATTAGCCAATTTCCAAATCTGATTATAAAGACTATTTTGATGGTAAAATACATTTATATAAGTCAGGCGTACTTTATTTTTTAGAATTATTTTAAATATCAATATTTCAATATTAACCATATCATTTTCACAATTTTTATCAATTTTTCATAATTCTTTTTTTTGCCATGTCTTTCTAATGCATCCTGTATATATTAAATATTAAGTGGAAACAGTTCTATATTATAATCGAACCACACGGATAACCAACTTGACGTGGTGAACCATTAAATTACAAGTTATACGATGGAATTTAGCTGCTCTTAGTACTAATATGTAGGTAGATAACTCACGAGATATTAATATGAATTTAGAAAAAAGTTTTACAATTTAGTACAATGTTTTGTGTTACGAGATGTAAAGATTACAATATATATATATCTATAATGTAAATGAATTATGTACGATAAATATACCTACGAACTAAAATTCGTAGTTAAATACCTACTTTATAGTATTACAATTACTATACATTACTATAGTACCATTGACGGTGGGCTTCGTAAAAAAGTGAATAAAAATGTCTATAAAATTATTTCTGAAAAAATGACATCAATGTACATAGTATATTTTCCACTTAAAAACTGACCCCGTAATGCAATTAATTTTGATTTGAATGTGTACAACTGATGGATATGAAAAATTCAAAACTAACTACCTACGTTGTGAAACCACTACCTATGTTATATATAAAAAAAAAGGTTTGAGTTAAAAGGTTTTTTTAAAGTTATTTACAATTAAAATCCTATGTTGATTTTATACAATGGCTGTGTTTTGTAATCTGTGAACTTTTGCCAATTTAAGCCTGCTGAGGATTGTTGCTATGTTCATTTAAGTTTTTGAATGATAAATTATTATTTATGAATGGCTAACATTTTTACATCATATATACATTCACAACTAAATATAAAAATAACGTAATGCAGTTTCAGTTTATCTAAAACAGTAATTGTAATTTACAAAAAAGAAAGATAATATAATCTTAATTAGGTAGATGAAAAAAGATCTTTGTACCATTTATTGTAAATATATGCTGACAGTACAATATCACATATAAAAAAGTCGAACATTGGCTTTAATATATTTTAGTGTCATTATATCAATCTAAAACTCTTTACAATAAATATTTTTCAATTTAGAATTTCATCAACAGTGATGTAAACTATATTATGTACTAATGAGGCCATATTGTATTATATTATAATGTGATACAAATTATTAGTATTTAAAATAGCCATTAATAGTTTTCAATTTTAAAGAGTGCATGACGTATTATGATAATATATTTAATGTTTATACGTTTAAAATAAAAACATATTAATGCAAACACTAAACTGTCACGGCGTGTCAAAACATGGTGTGCTAAATTGAATTGTCTGTTATATTTACATTTATAGTTTGACGTGTGATATTTTATTCTTTTAATACAATCCATTAAAATCAATTTACTTGTATAAATATTTATTATAATATTGCATTAACTTATGAACTAAATAAACAATCATAATATGAATAATTTTAAAGTTGGGTAGGTAACAAAAATAACTTAATTCTGTGAATATATTATTATATATGAATTTTGTTCGTTCGTTTTTAAACAATGATAATATTTTCAATACTAATAATTTCTGTTCAGTGTACATACGCGCTAGATTATATTTAGGTGTAAACAAAAATTAAGTCGACAAAATAATCGATAATAGCGATAATCTTATACCTGGTTTATCGAGGTTGTACTTTTATGTTGTATTACTTTTAGTCACCAAGCGACCGCTATTTTATAGGTATATTGTGGAAATTGAATTACCGTCCACCACGTATTATTTTGTATAGGTATTTTAATGTTAAAAAAAATTATTATTATTAATACAATTTACATAAATATAAGTTGGCCGCAAAGCAGTTTGTGCGTTGTTTCAATCTCGGCATATATTATATAGCTGCAACAGTGATTGTATATATTATTATACAATTTAATCGTTTTTAACGTTGTTAAAAAAATTACAATTAAATCAGATTGAATGGTTTTAAGAATATTTATGTATATATTACATAACATTATTTATGACGTAAACCTCATTAATTTTTAAAACTGAAAATGCTGTAATATATGCTTACCTATAGTATTAAGTTTATTTGCGTTTGCTTTTTTTATAATTAATGCTTATAAGCACGAAGCACCAGATTATCTCGGAGTGGGAAATTAAAGTTTCGATCGCAAGGTGAAATGTTAAACATTTAATACAGTCGTTCGAGTATCTACAGTTGTTGGTGGACCTTTCAATACCGATCGACATCGACCCTTTCGAAAACCCATCGGGCCGTGACGAATTATTAACGATTGCTTTTGTTTCGTGTCATACAATATATATTATTATTATTGTATAACCATTGTCTACTTTTTGCCTTTAACGAGAAAAAATAAATAAATCAGCCGAACAAGATCAATTTATGTTTGATCAACTTACAGTCCCCCGGGCAACAATTCACGTTCGTCTGTGAAAAGATAACTTTTGTCGTCCACAAAAATCATTTCGTTGGAGATGAATCGGATTTTCAATCTCTGCGCCTCACTGTGTCGTCTCTGCATCTCATCCAGCACGAACCCTCTTCTCGACGGTAATATCCGCTACTTAAGATGTGACCGGATAGTGTACCGCCGAATGACTGGTAAATGTGGGCAAAAAAAGTATAAATGGGATAAAAAAAAAAAAAAAATAGAATGAAAAATAAAAGCGTCATAATTCCCCTCTTGTGTGTGCGGCGGCAGCAGTCTAAAGGTCTCTGCCGGAGACGACCGAGAGATTTCGATTCACTCGCGTACATTCAATTTGCCCTCCGGTCAGCACTTAAACCCTAACGAGATATAAAAATAAAAAATAAAAAAACATTACCTGGAGGCCACGGGTTTGCTCGGATCCAGGGAAAATGTTTGCACTGCGTCCCGCGCGTGGCGGACTAGGGGTTAAACATCGTGAAATATATGTATTACGTCGTCGTATAAATATTATATATTATGTGTGCGTAAGGTACTATGCCATCGCATTGTCGTAGGCACAACACGATTACGTATTAGGGTATTATCGGGTTTTCCGTATAGGACGAGTACGGGAACATAATATTATAATATAATATCATACTATCCGTCCCGGTCACTTTTATCATCTTTATTGTCTTGCACGCTTTGATACATTTCATGTCGACCTGCAAGTACAAAATTCACTTATCCTAGAATATATCGACTTGAAACCTGATTGTGCTACGACTGTAGTATACGGATAATATGATTGCACAACAATGAATATTCAATAGCAAATAGCCCTGGTGAACTTGTGTTTTTGTCTAAAATTCATTTTTTATGAAAACAAATTGTTGTGCTAGTCGTATATTACCAAAGTTTTTTTATTAATCAGGTTTGATTACAGATCTAATTAGCATTAAACAATTTTAGTACCTATATCATTACGGTTATAATAAATTGTGATCTACAATAGATATATTGAAAAATTACATAAACATATTTATTATTTATTTATATCTATATTATTTCATATACATATATTGTTATATACATTATATCACTTTAAAATTGGCTAAACATAGTGTAAAAAAAAGGAAAACTACAGTGATTGGGGGGGAGGGGGGCAATGCCCCCTTTGCCCTCCTCCTGGATCCGCCACTGTACAGCACTTATTTATATTACATATACTCACGAAAAAAATACCATTCTAAAAGTTAGAATAATGTGATCCTGTTATGTTATGTAGCTCGTGTTTTTTTTTTAATAAAACCAATTAGAACAAAGCATAACCTCGGTACTCATGCGGTATGTTACATAAGTACCTATGCTACGGCAAAATTTGTGGGCGCGATATATTTTCATCACGATCTATTGCATGTTAAAAACCCTTTGGAATTCCAAACGTTGAACCCTTGATCTTGACCCTTGCGCGTTTTGTACACCTTATTTCATTTTCTTTTTTTTCTTTTTGAAAGGGGGTGAGTCGCATACGTTTTCCAGTTCAGTCGTCGCCGTCGATTAATACGTTCGGTAAAAGGGGCTACTTTGAACGGTTGGATTGAGGGAACGTGGAAGTTACATAAAAAGAGGGTAGGAGGAGGGGCTAATGAAAAAAAAATAATATATATATGATATAACATAATATGGACCCCCTCCCCCCTCAAAATAATTCCCGGTGGAATTTATTGTCAAGCATGATTTAAATTTATTCTGCAGTCTGTTGGGCCTGGAAAATGGATGATTTAAAAATATATAAGTGCACCAAAATGTTTACATTTGAAATGACTTTTCAGTGTTCTCGTGCAACTATAGAAATATTTATTTAAAGTTTTCTTTCAAATAAAAATATTTTTTTATGTCTTCAAATAAAATATTCTAAATATTTAACTTGTTCGGAATGACTGAATGATAATAATCTTAAGACACTCGTATAAAATATTGCATTCTAATATTTATGCGAATTATAAACATATTTATATCCATCACTAAATACCCACATACTATTGTCAAAAACCTTAGTTATTATTTTACGATTATATACCTAAGTCTTAACGCACAATATTAATTTAATTTTGTTCCATATAGCTGATGCTGCGTCTCAACAAAACAAAATGTTTCTGACTGAAAGTCTGATGTTGCATGGTTTCCCGGGCCACGTAAACATATTACAACCAATGGCTGTGTGTCAGTACTCAAACAAACCAACGGCCGTATTATATCCGTTCAGCAACAAAGGAAATCTTAAAAAGTAAACAGTCATATTTTATTTACATTAATGCGATTATGTTTGCGCTGCGGCCATTTATAAAACAATACGTGTATCGCAGGTTTCTGTGCGATTGCAAACGGAAAAATAACGACTACTACAACTTGACCACACAAGACATTGTTAACATGGCCGTACAGCTCTGCTTGGGAAGTGTGTTTCTTCACAGCCAAGGCATCTGTCACAAGGACATAGCTGCCAGGAACTGTGTGTAAGTATACCTACAACATAATGAATACAACATATAATATTAGATTTAAGTCGGTAAAATGCCCTTGGCCTTCAATTATTAATCAGCCCCATCTTATATAAAATTCAGACTTCCAATTTAAGTGTACATAAAGGAGTTAGCATTTGAAAATATATGCACATAGGACGTAATGAAATATTTAGTAACCAAGCCGGATATAGCATTAAAAATAAGGAATATTGACAATTAATATAGGTATTAAAACGTTATGCATGGATAATAACAGTAGATATATATCGTCTATATTTCTACATTTAATTATTTAAATGATCATTTTTAACGATTAAATTTTATAATAAACAATAATAGGTAAAATATAATATTTCCGCGTGAACTTAATGTTGCTAGGTTCATACAACGTGTGACAATATTAGTAACACAACTATTAATTTTATGTCCTCTTAAAATTGTCTGTTCTTGACAATCCAAAAATATTGTACTACTATAAGTTAGAAGAACTTTTTTCAAATGTTTCATTCCTTTGTACATGTTTATCCCCCGTTGATTCTATTTCAGGTACAGACATAACATTTATTTTATATTTAATAAAATATTACCTACTTCCTAAATAAATAATCTCCACGATGACCTATTTATATTAACATTATTTTGTGACATAAAAAATACATTTTCCTATAATATTCTAATATTTGATATGTTGATGAAGAAAAATGCAATTTATTTTTCAATTAAAATATGACAGCAAAATACATTTTAAAAAAGCCATTTTAAAAATTGAGATTAATCAAAACGACGTTAAAGTTCAATGGAAAAATAACTATATTTTCTACAATCAAGCGCAAAACATTTTAATGCTTATGACGTGTTCAAGCTAAATTGTATTAAGTATTTTGATGTTATATTGAATATGTTAATGTAATATTATATTGAGATATAATTTAAGAAAATATTCTGATTTGAATTTCAAAGTGGTTAAAATATCGAATAATGTTTTGTTTTATAATGTCTCGGTTAATGATAAAAAAAATAAATTTAACTAACTTTTACATCTTATACCTTGGAAATAAAATGTAATAATCGAACAAAAATATATATACTGCAGAAGGGAAAATATTACATACATTTAATATTCCCTTTAGAAAGCTGAAGGGTTGCTGTATATTGATTTTAATACGCGAGTCTCGCTCTTAACACTAGATCAAGAATGCAATAAGTTCTAAAGAGGGTGATTATCATACTTTGAAATTCTATAGAGACGGTATCATAAAATATTATTATTACCACCGGAAATTATTTTAAACAATTTAATAACATAATAGTAATATCATACTCATCAAACTATTTCAATTTTAGTTTAAGAAAATATAATAAAACACGTTCTTTTACAATATGTAAATAATTATAATGTTGATGTTCTGCATCATATTGAATATTAAAAAGAATATCGTCTAAAAGGAGTTTAAATTTTCTTCATAACAAATCCATTAGTTCTTTTCAAATCTAGTCAAAGGGATTAAGCAGGTGCGTGCTAAACGAGTTACTACATAAGTTATCTCAAAAGTTTCCCCTATCACTATGTAATCGTGTGTCCATAATTCCTTTAAGTCCTTTTAAGTCTATAACGTCGGCTGCCATGTAAATTATAATATGTATTATAATAACATTATGTGTGTGTGTGTGTGTGTGTGTGTGTGTATGTATTTAGCGTGGACGAAAAGTTGCGAGTCAAATTAACCGATAGCGGATTGTCTAGAGACCTATTTCCCGATGATTATTCATGTCTAAATGACAACGAAAACCGACCCATCAAATGGATGGCGCTTGAAAGTATCACTTTACGCACCTATAACGGTGCCTCGGACATAGTAAGTTGTGCTGTGTTTATTATAACAATTTATTAATAACAGTTAGAAATAAACATTTTTTTCTTTTATCTGAAATCACCTGTCAGCCTAAACAATTAAAAGATTTCATAATTGTATGCCGTTAGTTTGCACTTGGTCAATGTTATAATATTATTTCGGGACAACAGATTTTGAAAAATTATATTAAGAAAAAAAATAATGCGCTAAAAACAATTAATTATGATGCTTTAACGTCTAGTTTATTAATTAATATTGAGATACTACTTAATGAGTACCATTAGATTAGGAAATACGTATGGCGTGTAACTACTAATTATCATTCCCAATGTTCTAATTAATTTCAAATTCTAAATTCTATATAGGTACTTGTGAGCATGATAATCTATAGTTAATTTTATTTTATTGTGGTTATGCATAGAATTTAATTTAAATTTAATTAATTAGAATTCTCTCGAAAATGAAAATCTAAATCAATCAATATTTGTTACTTATACAATATATTATATTAATCTATTATTAGTATGGACATTTATGTCTAAAACTAACCACCTAATTATTTAGGTTTTTATATTAAAGGTATAATATTAATAAATACCTATTTCAATTTTCATGATATTATCATAAAATAATAAAAAAGTTTTTTTTCTTTTACTACCTAATATTCTATAATATTCTTTTGAATTAAAAATAGTGTCTATATAATTAATCCAAAAAATATTTGTATAATATTCTACTTTATAAACTTATAACTTTTGCTACTTGACCTTTCAAAAATTAAAGCCGTGTGACATGCAATGCGTCTAAAAATAAAACTATCAACCATGTTGCTTTTGTAAAAAAAAAATGTATAATTCAATTTTAAAAAATTAAAAATCCTAATACTTATATTTTTTAATTTAAAACATATATTTTATAAATTACCAACATTAAAAATGTTTTTAAATTTAAAAAAATGTTTGTTGTTCTATCTAAATAATTATAATATGGAACCTACTAAATAATATTGTTATAATCATTGAAATACATTTATTAAATGATTAATTATATTATATTAGATGGTAAATCGTTTATTAATTTTAATGTCATTCAAATTTAAACTTATGTTAATATTACATGGTTTTCAATATTTTTAATGAGTTGAGTTGATTGATTTGTGATTACATAAGACAAAAAAATCAAGACTGTTGAAATCAAAAATATAGGGGGAAAAATATTATTTTAGAAATGTTCTGTTTAATTTAACAACAAGCGTTAAACGAACCGTCTATTTTTTATGTAAATTGACTTATCGTGCCTTTTAAATTAGCGAAGACAACATCGTAGACGTGATATATAATATAATATTTAATTTTGAATAGGTTTTTCTGCAACTGATTTAGTAGGTACCTAGTTAAATTGTGTTTTTACTATTTAGGTATATTATTTTTGTTTTCATTACAATTATTATATTGTTAATTTAGTTTCATTACCATCTCGGCCTTCAATTTAGCATGTTGATTTGACATATTAAATTATTTAAAAGTATCTACTGTCAATATGAATTAAATTTAAAACATACAGCAGTTAATGTAGAATGAAGAATAATAGTTAATACGAGTACATTACACGATTACAGTGTACTATTATTTTAACTTTTATTTTTCGATGTTTTAATTTTTTATATAAGTATAAGTAATTACGTTAATTTTTAAAGAGCGTCTTGTATTGGAGTGTATAATACACGTACAATCTACTAGTGATAAAAAAATTTAATTATAACTAATGCAAATTAAACTATAACTGCGAAATATGTTTATTTTAGTGGTCGTTTGGTGTTTTGCTCTGGGAATTGGTCTGCTTAGGTGCTCAGCCCTACTCAGAAATTGATCCGTACGATCTAAGCCTTTACCTACAGGAGGGATACAGGCTATCGCAACCAATCAACTGCCCGGACGACCTGTGAGTACTCATGGAGCAAAAAACATGCCATTAAACTACATTAACCTGGACACTACCCCACCAAAGGGTTTCCTCAAAGGGGTTATTATTTTTTTTATTCACTTAACTCTAACGGGAGTTTCAGTCTTAACGAGCTATTCAATGGGAGCGGGATACCAACCCTAAAGTAATCGGATGGCCTAAAACAAAAACAGATAATCTAGGGTTTCAATTGTGAACCAATTATTATTATTACTATTATTGTTATTGTTATTATTATTATTATTATTATTATTATTATTATTATTATTATTATTATTATTATTGGTAACAGTAGTATTGTTTTAGTTATATTATATTACATCATTACAGGTTTGGGATGATGACGTTCTGTTGGCTGCCCAGCCCAGAGGAACGACCATCGTCTGCTCAAGTATTGGCGTGTTTACAGGACTTCCAAAAAACTCTCAACCAGTTTATCTAAAATGGACTTTCCTTATTTTACTATTTATTATTTTTTTGTATGTTTTGTTAAATATGTTGATGTACATATTATTAAGTTACTTACAATATACGATTAGAGGTGCTATGTATGTAAGCGTTGAGTATTATTTTGAAGAAAACTTTTTTTTAACGGACAAAAAGAGCAAAAATAAATGGAGTGTTGGAAACAGAATGTTGGAAGATACTATGGTGAGAAATGAAACTGCCATTTATTACATATTTACGTAAGACAATTTAATTATTTAAATATAAAACATATTTATATTCGTAAACATTATAATATACCTTTATGTGTTATATGTACATTTTTTTAATTGCATGAACAGCAAATATATGTTTTTTGACGTTTTTATTAATTCTATCGTTAATATGTTATTTTTTTCTTAAACACAATTTTGGTCATGTTGAATTAAAAAAGGAGACCAACCCTTATATTTAACTACTAAAGCTTAGGTTGAATTTATTTTATAATATTCATAGAATATTCGATTTCACAACCCATTTCGAAATGTTTCGAAGATATTTCATAATACTATAATATCAATAATATTATTGTTAAGGAATATTGCATATAGGCCAAAATAATAATAAAATTACTTCTATAACATTCCAGAACTGATCAGATGGTATAATATTGCAAATTATTGGTGTTAACTTAAAACAATGTTAATGCATTGTACGCATAATATATTATTATCTTAAATAAAACTAAGACCAACCATTGTCGTGCTAATCGATATTACGACCTATAGGCTATAATCTACGTATAATATACAGTCATGAGCTGAGTCTCTTCGTGATCAATTTTTTTCTAATTAATATTTTTGAAATATTACAATTTTTGAAAATCGTTACTACGTGTAACACACAGAGTGGTCACGACTATTATTACACACAATGTTAGTTTTTGGTTTACTTAAATAGTCAAAAATTTAAAATTTAAATTGTTGTGTAACAACTCACATTTCTTAATAATCTGAGTTACATTAAAGATAGAGCTGCTTTATATAGATAATACATATTATCATGTAAATATATTATGATAAATATAACTGCTTATTTCCATTAAGTATTCAAATACTTCGGTAATGATTATGTAAGTGTTCAAAAGTTTTAATCGAGAGACAGTAGATAATTATAGAGCAGAATTAGTGCGTAGTGCGTACGAGGACAACAAACACGGACAACTTTTATGTTTAACAGGTATATATGCGTAAACGCGCAATCGAGTTTAATCTTATAACATGTATTATTATCACTATTCAACTGCGTCAATTCGAATTCCAACATGTTGCTGTAGATAATACGAGTGTCGTTAATTGTTATTATACATTTATATAATTTTTCAGATCGATGGGACTTGCTCGCCAGGGTAAATAAATAATAACAACTCGATTATACCTAGGTAATAACAATTTGAAAAAAAATCACCATCCAGAATTTCGCATTAAATACATTATTCAAAACATTTCATAGGTACCATAATAATTATCAAACGGTCGCCGCCGTTCTATGGGTACAGTTTTTTGCACAAATTACACGCCTATGGTACAGCACACTGCCACACTGCATACCGTACCATATTATACATCAAACTTCGAGTGGAATAATTTATACTACACGAATTATTTAAATAATATCCATTTACTTTATACGGTATCGACGTGCATATTTTTAACTTTAATTGGAATGGAACTATATACGAACATATATAAATATACAATATAGGTGGGTGAATGTGTGTGTGCGTGTGTGTGCGTGTGCTTGTTTGATTATTTTTTGTCGGGTATTCCCAATACGTCGAACATCAAAATCAAAATGCACTCAGACAGCCCTAATCGGAAACGTGTGTGTGTGTGTGGAGGTCAGTGCGTAGTAATAATAATTGTATTTTATTGGTCGACGTATAAAGTTTAATGACGTCGAACCGTTAAATGAGCAGCGGCGGTCGGTGCACGGTGAAAAGTATGGCGGGCAAAGGTAAAAAACGATATAAATATGATTACTATTATTATTATTTATTATTGTTATTTTTTTTTATTTTTGCAAACAAGCTGTAGAAATATTACCATATTACATAAAAACTCGTTCTACTGATAAATATAAAAAACCGTTGGCAATGTTATGGAGGAGAAAGGGAAAACAGAGTTTGTCGATATGGTATAGACATAATATAATAAATACATAACAATATGTAAAACGATTTCAACGATTTTCATTTTTTTTTTCCAGTTCGTTATTATTATGCACTCGTGTATTAAACTATATATATTATAATATTATTATACCTACCTACATTGGGTTTCATATTTAGTCGTTTTAGTCCCAAGTACACATAAAAATGGACTCGAAAACGCGCCAAGTGTACATTTAACAATAATCATAATAATAATCGCAGCATTAATTTGCTGAGCAAACATAACGATAATATTATTCGGTTGAGTATTATTAATCATTCACTACGTTCCCGCCGCCCACCACACATCACCCACCACCGACACTCGGTCGCTCATCCACCGGCCGGCAACATGTATAATATATAGTTTCTCTCTCACCCCCCACGGCCCACCATCCGCGAATAATAATACCACTCGAACACTGCACACCGACCTCTCACTCACACTCATTATCTGTCTCTGTCTCTCTCCGACGGTAATCGTGGACTTACGGCGTGTGCTACTGGACACATATATATATGTTGCACACCTCTTGCACAGGAAGGCGGAATTCCGATGATGCACACGCACTATAGAAGGTATATAATATTATGATTTTGCTCTCTCTCTCTCTCTCTCTCTCTCTCTCTCTCTCTCTCTCTCTCTCTCTCTCTTTATATATTTTATTTTTTAGGTATAATTTTAAATAATAATATGCAGTTTGATTGAGTAAGATTATATATACATAATATTTTGTTCCGACGGCGTTGTTTGGCAGTATATAAAAAGTAACTGTGTCTCGTGGTGGTGGCCTATGGTAGCCCAACGTAGTGTACTTAGTTTTATAATATATTATATAGGCGCAGGTTGACTCGACTCGGTGGAAGCAACCATTTTGCTACACATTCAATGATTATTATATCAATTAAAATAATTATAACGAAATTCAGAATGTACCTGGTCCGACCGTCCTACACGGGATATGGCAGGTAAGCATGACATATTAATAATATGACCTGTAATAATAATTCCTATAAACATAAAAATTAGATATGATATTTCCTAAACCGCCTTAAAATTGTAAATATTATTTTTTGCGCAAAATTAGATAAATTTCTTTCCCACTTTATACAGACTCACAATAAAATTGTCAACTTAAGAAAGTTTTTGTGTGGTTAAAATTCTAAAAAGTTTTGAATAGAATTTGTGTAAATATTACTATATAATATAGGTAATAGACTTATTTTGATGTATTTTTCAAAGGCTTTTTTGTTCATTTTCTCTGGTCTATTATTATTCTTTTTAAGTTATTTATTCTTTCTCATCATGATGCATCTTTGACAACACGTCATTTATACATTTTATATTGATTTTATTTATATTTTTACGTATAATCAAGCACACAAAAACATACAAGTCTTAAAACGTATAGGTACGGAAAAACTACCTTAATTTGTTTGTCCATAGTCTGAATCATATAATATGATTTAACTTGTTTTATAGTAACTTACACATGTATAGTTTTATCTGCTTGTCCCGCGTGTGGCCGTGTAGGATGTTACATACCTATGACTTATCACACAAATGTGTACATATACATAAGCCGTTATGATAAATCATGTAACTTACATTAGGTAGGTACATTTAGGGTACGTTATTTTAGCTCTATAATTTTTGAGCGATAAAAAAAAACATTTAAATGGTATATTTAACTGGAATCCACAAGACCATCGTGTGATGGCTTAAGGGTCAAAAATTGTCTATGGCATACGGGGAGTTTTATCCATTTACTACTGATTGCAACATTCTTGTATCCTATATTATGAAGTCACTCCACCCCCATAACGTGAACAAAGCGGCTCAATTTTCTCACCACTGCAGGGAACTGCACGTCTGGACGGTGTCTGGAGATCTTTAATCGTTTTGTAGGTGAAATCGTCCAACTATATATATATATATTTATATTATATACTATATAATAAAGAAAAAGTGGAAAGTTTTAAGGTGAAAAAATATAATAAACTTTAGGAGTAGGGACAAAGATATGGATTGGAAATCCGATTATCGGTTCTGTGAATTCGCCAAATATGAAATGTACTTTGGGAACTAAGTTTTCCAACTGCATTTAAATTTAAAGATGCCAAAGTTGAAAATGGGATTTTGCTTATTATAAATTACGAATTAACTTTGAGCAGTGTTTTTGAGTTATTTAAACTCCATATTTCACTATCATTTTAACATTTATATTAGTTAAATTAGATACTACATATTATGTAATATTATAAATTATAATATCCTTAATATATTATTTATACCTACCTTAAAAGTGTATAAACATACACACTTGTTTATATATTATTATTTTTTATAAAATTGTGGAGATTAGGTATTAATATAATAATATAGATGTATAAAACTATCTACTACTTACGCGTACTTATAAAATATTATATAGATAACGTAAATAAATGACAGGTAGAGAGTAAAATTTAAAAAATAGGCAACAATTTATTATCATTGTATAAGTAAACTTTTACTACGACTACGTCATACGAAATCATCTATCATGACGTAAAAACTACAATAGTCAATGCGTAAGCGCGTAACTGAGTTTTTTTGTTTATTGTATGAGATACGGATACATTCAGACGGAGTAGTAATCTCTATACCAATAGTACTTTGTTGATTACTTTCGTCGAACGATGAATGGATTCTCGTTGACATAGACTGCACTTTTTAATATTGAACATATCATATAAGAATGAATGTTCGTGACTTGTATGACATGCAGTGATACAGTGTAAAATAGAGACGTGTTGGCATAAAATATATAGGTAATCAATCTGTTAAAATACTTTTGTTAAGTTATTATATTTCAATATTGATCGATTGAAATTTCACATAACCTGCTATAGTATCATTGTTCTATTTAAGACTGAGTGAAAGCGAGGAGTTTATTAAGTCGTTTTTACATGGAGTTGTTTTTATTTTCGAGGAATACATTTTTGGGTAGAAGGAGTGATTCATACGCCATACTTGTTATATATTATATATTTCCGATAGAAAATGTAATGTAGATTATACAAGTATGTCATTTTTTAACGTGTTCATTTAATGTGTAAGGAAACCAAAACCAAAACCTATCAATTACGACACACCTGTATTCATAAAATCGATTATGATTTCTTTAATATAATTTGAATTTTGTGCTAGAAACATGTAACTCTTAAAAATTGTTTACTACAATGACATAGAAATGAGAAAATATTTTGAAATCAATTCGAGGAATTTTGAGGATTCTATTGGTATTTTGAATAATATAAAACAAATAATGCAATTTTTATTGTTAATTGTACTCTTCTAATAAAAATATGCATTTTGATTAATAAATTCAAGTAGGTGTACCCTTACAAAACAATGTAAATAAATAAATAAATAGACAGTAATGAATTATGACTTACTGCATATTCTCGTGATTCTAATGAGCATAACTGTTATACTTGTATCATTATTAGTAAGTTGTAGCATTTAAATCTAATTCCGAGTAACGGAAAACGTATAATTTGATTACCTAACTTTTATTTTTATATTTTTATACATAATGCACAGTACGCGAATACATAAAACCTTAACCAATAGTAGTGCTTATTGTACTCGGGTCTCAGAGTAAGCGAAAATACTTAAAAATACACTCACGTAATAAAACTGCACTGCAAACTCTCATTATTATGCCTATCCAACCGTTTTATATGTGTGTGTGTAACCATTATCATTTGTGTATACTACGTGTAAGACAGCCCCTAGGTCAAAAATAATAACGACACACGGCAATTAGGCTTACGTTTGTTTCATTCATCGTCAATTTCTATCACGCTGACATAAACACACACATACCTATACGCATTTACTATGAATGTTTATATTATACCTACACAATATAAACCTACATTGTAAATCCAGTCATGTCGAATTGCCGGTCTCTATTTTAATCCGTCGGGTTTACCGCTTGAAATTCTTAATTCCAATATTATAGGCAATCGCGTTTCAAATGTGTCACAGACATCTACATATTGCATAATATGTTCAACGTGGTTTGACATATTATTGTTTTGTGTTTTGTAACGTTTTTCATAAGTATTCGATCAATGACCAAATGAATAAATAATAATGTTTAATAAATACTGACGAATAATGAACAATTCGATGGTCGGAAAATTGTTAAAACTGTGAATTTATGAAATAACACTACCTACGTCCAGATGGCATCGGTGGCGGAATCATCCCCCCTCATAACTTTTTTTTTTTACTGTTTTGCATCTCAAGGAAATGTATGTTTAAATGATTATTTCTATAATAACACACATCAGATCCTGTACGTCACTTGGAGTGACTTTTCGGTTGTCTATGAGCCCGTTCACTGCAAGACGCATTGGTTCCCAGTGAGGACAGTCAAAAATTGTGTAAGACAACGTAACTTGATAAATGCATCCCCCCCCCCAAAAAAAAAAAAAGAAAAAGCTAAATACGCCACTTTATAGCCTAGGTTTAAATATTATGCTCTAAACGAAAAAACAATCCTAAATTAAAAATTAAGTAATCTGTTTATTACATTATTTTAAACATTTAAAATAAATAACAGCTTTTCATGACGAAGTACATTATTTATTTCATCAATTAATAAGATTATATTGTTCAGTTTCTGTAACAGATGGCCAAAAAAAAAAAAATGTACTGGTAATCTTTTGTAATTGTATACACAAATAAAAAATTCTAACGACTTTTCATAGTAAAGTATATAATGTATTATAAATACTGTACAACGGCTTAGGTACATATTTTATTATTATTATTATTTAAGATTATACTGTGCTATCGATCCAATGCAACAGTGTACCTAAATTGCCTATTCAAGTCGCCGGATCAGTGCTGTAATCCGTTCGTGCGTAACTGATCGGTTTTATACCGCTTGATAAACTTGCAGTAACCTGTTTGAAATAAAACCTTTATAAGGGAGTATAAATTTAATTTTAAAGTTTAAATATACAATATAATAGCATCTTCATGTTTATGAATTACAGTAATTTGACTTTAAAAAATATGGTGTACCTATAATAAGAATAACTATATAATATTAGTATTCATATTTCAGTTTTAATCTACACGTACCTATATATTTAAACTATTATATTTGATTTTTTTATATCTAGATAGGCATTTAGGTATTAGGTACCCATCTAACTGAATAATCAGTGGTAAGAATTCATTTTTTATTAAATCAAAATAATTATGTATGCCACAAATTACAAAGACAAATCGAATCGTCTGAATTTTATAATTTCTAGTAATGGTAAAAATCAATGATTCTTCCCGCTATTTATATTTTGTTATAATTAATGACTTTTTATATATTTTATTCAAAAGCACGCTATTTGTGATCTATTTTTATAAAAAATAATATATAATATGCGTCAGTCATCATCATAATATGTGAACATTAAATGAACAAATTTAAACAATGTACATTTCTGAAAAAACCCGACGTGTTATGTTATGACTCCCGCCATTTTAAATAATTGTAAAACATCTTATTGGAATCCATAAAATATTATCAATAAAGATATATCTAAACGTTTAGGGATTTAAAAGAATGCTAAATATTTCACACAATATGGTAGCCATTATAATATCAATATTCAATAAATTGATAGAGGGTATATAATATTATTTCATTGTGCGCGTGGTTTTTTAATGATTGTGAATCGATAATATGGAATTTAAAAAAAACAAAATAGTAAGTGTTTCTCTATTTAAACCTGGCAATTGTGTTATAATATCAACATTTTTAAGCATGCAGTTGTACCAACAGCAAAATGTAATTAATTTTTTCAAATGGTAATAACTATATTATAATATATTAGATTCTGGTAGAATTTTTTTTCTGAAAATTGTTATGGTAAAATTATATTGAATTTGGTGCATTAGTTTAAACTACGGTCCTCTATTGTATGGTAAATGTATTATTAATTTTAATTGAAGTAATTGGTATAAATTTCATAGAGTCATAGCGTTCACTAGAGCCAAATAGGTTTTTATAACTATATTTTTGTACAATTTCATTTTTTTTTTATAACCCCCGTGTCTTGAGACAAAGGCATACTCAATGGCCACAAAAAAGAAATGCGATAAATAAATGATTTAAATATGTACATAAAAAGTATGAAATTGCATGAAAGGAATAGTTAAAAAAATGCTTAAAAATGTTAAAATTGGGATAAACAATTTTTCCGGTCAAAAGAAATATGCCTTTTTTCGTTTTTTGAAATTTCATATTATCCATCCATAATTATTAAAAAAGAACACGGACATAAGATACACCCCGTATAATATCAAGATCGTCCTATTATATTGCGATCCAGATATAATGTAGGAAACACTAAGAATTACTTGGAGAATAATATCATCGTCATAGTAAAATTGTGGCAGAGACATTTTTCAAAAGTATTAACAATTTATAATGGCCTTCCGCGGACCATTGATTTTATATTATATAGATATAATATATACCACATAACCTATATACTCTGATGATGAGCAGACCAATGGCGCCGCGTGTTTAAAAATTATATAAAAATAATAATAAATAATATATTATTATATTGTTATGTATTTTTAAGTCCGCATTTGTCGGTTTAAACGACAGTACACACTATCGTACTATATTTTATACCTATACTGTATTCATATTATATCGGGTGAAGGGGTGGGTGGGAGAATTTTTTTCTTCCTTTATGACTGTTTGGCAGCTGTTAATTTTTATTCTCGCAGCCCAACGTCGGCCGTTGTTGGTGTGTGTGTGTGTTTGTTGGCGGAGGGAGGGGGGGAGTAGTTTATTATTTAGTATTATTATTGCAGCTCGCTATTATAATCCAAACGGGCGTTTTGTAAACATCAGTCCCTCTAATATTTGTGGCGTACCGCAGATTATATAAATCCGATTAAAATATAATACATGTATGTATATAAAATATATAATGCGTGGGGAAGAAGTGTTTGACATTGGTCGCGGGGAGTGAACTATATAACTGCAGCACAATTAATATATATAGTGTAAAGCGGTGGTGCGGCGGAGGTGGTCGTGTTTCGACGGACGTGGTCGCGGTCGGGGCAGTGACACGATGACGGCGTGGAGGATAGAAGAATTATCGCTTATAGCGTAATAATAATAATATAATACAAGTTCCACACCGGCCAAGTTTTAAATTCTCCCGTCGCCTGTATAAATAGGTACAAACGAGCGACCGCGGCGCGGGGTTCAGCAATGCCATAATCTAATACTATATTTTCATCATTATTATTATTATTATTATTATAACACTATATATACACTCGATTGTATTGTGCTCGGATTTTGCGGGTTCGAAAAACTTTTTCGCGGCCTGACGATGACAGTTTACTAATGGATTTCGCACCCTCGTGAGCCCGACGGAGACCGGACCACGCCGCGTGTACGATTTGTTGATACGTATAATGAAATCCGCGGTAAACCTATTCGGAATAGTAGAAAATCGACTTTGCCCCATTACGGAAATTGTATATTTGCCGTAGGCATACGACATACGTGTAAAACAAGACCGCTGAACGATATTAATCGATGACGTTTACTATTCGATTCGCGTTTTCACATAATATAATAATATTATTGTAGCGTTTTCGTGTAATTGCCATTAATAGAAAATATGCAACACGACACGTACCTATACTTGTGACTGTTGATTACTGATTAGGTATATGCAATCTATCGACTACAATAATAATATCGGTTGGCCAAACGTAAGACACATCTATAATTATTTATTTTATTACCACAGGTAAGTCCTATGTTCTATATAAATATTATTATGACAGAGTTATTATCTTTAATTCATCAAATCCACTCTAATGATATTGTAAACGATAAGTTATTAAATACTAGAAAGTATTAATAATTGTGGTTAGTTTTTCATAGGTTTTATCGTATTTTCAAATTAATCACACGACTCGTTCGCTAAATTACAAAATACGTGTCTGTTCATATTATAATGTAACTGCTGTTATTATATAATACACAAGTTTCAATTATCGACATGAAAATACAATAAAGACCGAAGAGCATAATCGAGTTTATACCGTATTTGTTATTATTTTATTATTATTATATTACATCAATCAATTTCGCTTCATAGAGAGAGAGAGAGAGAGAGAGAGAGGATTCTATTGAATAAACGCAATTGAAAATATACAAAAACCCTATTCAGTATATTTTTAGACGTTTTTAGAGTCTGAATGAAACGAGTTATGTATTTCATTACAGTTTAAAGTTATAATATATTTCATTTATACTCTGTATGTTTATTTTGTACTGCGAACCCTTTCTTGGACAGAAAGAACGCTCCAAAAGTCTCATACAGCGCTTTTGTATATTGGAAGTCTAGCATAATATTTATTTTAATAATATTATGGTACAATAGTCTGAAGAGTTCGTTTATTTAATTTCATCACTGGTTTCCGTATGGAAAAATCTCATAAAAGTGTTGAAGAAAAGCTTAGATTAAATGTATAAACTGTTGTACGTCATTAAATATTAGTGTTATAGTGAATCGTTATATTAAATGTTTAAAATTAAAATAAAATCCGTAATGGGTAATTAATGAAAATATCGTTATTTTGTGGTTTTAAGTCAATCTAAACTAAAAACAAATATTAAAAATAACCGTTGTGCATATCTGTTGATATATTATATTGATATATATCTGTTGATATCTTTTTATATAAGTAAGTAGTTACTTTTTAATAATTTTTTCTATGTACCTACATTTTTTCTTCTTATTATTATTGTTATTAGCCTTCAATAAAAAAATTGGATAGCTCATCAATTGGATGATAAGATATAGATAATATACAGGGCTGGGATTTTGATGCTCTTTTCATTTTTTTCTTTTTTTCAGAGGTTACTGATGTTTATGATTAGTACGATGCTCGCCTCATCACAAATCCGTAACATGTACTTTTGAATGAGAATAAGAAAATTTATTTTGCATTTTTTGACAATTTTTAATTTTAACGTCATTTTCTTAATTTTTTAGAACATTATTGGAGTTTTTTGGTCCAAAATTCAAACTTGAAATTTTATATTAAGATTTTACACGCTAACGCGAGTTTTATATAAATTTATAAATTTTTATATTTTTATATAACTTACAGTAAATGATTTGGCGTTCTTTAAATTATATTCACCCATCACTTCGGTAGATGTTGAAAAGAACTTCTTTATCTACAAAAATTTGCTGGGGGATAACAGAAGATCGTTTTTATTCGAAAATCTTAAACAATCTCATGTGATTCAGTGTAACAGTTCAGAGTGAACACTTAAATGAATAATCCAAATCTATCAAAATAGTTAGAATAATATAACGAAATAATTGTTTTTTTCAAATTAAACAAATCCAAGTTGAAGTTTAGCCTAAAGAAATCCTGAAGTTTAGCCTAAAGAAATCCTGAAGTTTAGCCTATACAAAAATTATTTTAATCACTTTTTTTATCACGCATATCTTACAATTTATTAAAAATAATAACACTATCTGCATTTTTTTAGTGCATTAAAGAATTTTTAAGGGAATTTTTTAGGGTTTTATAGGGAATTACATTTCCAGCCCTAAAAATAACGTATACAATATACATATTACATAATATATAATAATATTGAAACATGATTTAAAAATATAGCCATACAAAATGCTATTAGTCTAGGAGTTACTGGTGGGTTTACCACACCTATTTCTTGAAATCTTTATAGCCTTAAGAATCGGCTGATTCGTTGACCTGTTCGGGGGGGAGGGGGTCAATTGACTTTAGTGACTCATCCACCAACACCAAATGATTTAAAATAATTAAATTATGTTTTATAAAAAAAATTAGCTAATGAACGATTCTAACATGTAAAAACAATTATAGATTTTATAAGCTAAACAATTTTGATAAATGATAATATTTTTTACATGGTAAAATCTGAATTTTCAACAGGCGAATTTTTATAACACCATTTAAATCATTTGGTGTTCGTGGCTGAGGCAATAAAGTATTTTTGATTTTTGAGACACCCCCTCCCTCCCTACCACCGAACTGGTCTACGAATCAGCCAATTTTTCTATCGTATTCAGCGGACCCGATTCTATTAGCAATAAAAATGTCAAGGAAGCTAAAATAGCTGAGGTCAAACCGTCAGTAGTTCCCTTTCTATATATTAGAATAAACATAACAGCAAAGACCAATTAGATATGAACTAGTACAATCCACTGACGTTAAGATAATAATAAATTTAAGGACTGAAATAGAAATAATACACTACGGTATATTATATCATATAATATTGTTTATTCAATACAGCGGCAAGGATGGAAATGAGGTGGTTAATTAATGAAGTTAGATCAAAAAACATTTCAATAACTGTTATTGTTAGATGGGTGTTATTATAGCGTTGGAGCCGGAAGAAACAGATGCATCCAATGGTCTGGACTTGTAAGGGGGAGAATGGAAAAGTGACGCTATGACAGTTAGTATCTTTTTCATTAGGAATGTGATGGACTCCGATGGTTAATTTTGCACTTGAAAATATATTTATACTTTGGCCCTTGCCATAGGCGCAACTAGACCTCTAAAACGTGGGGTGCTATATATTTACAAACATAACATTTATGGTATTTCACTATAATAATGAAAGTTATATCTAAAAAATAAGGGGGGCTAAATTAGAACTTGGAGGTGCTGAAGACCCTTTTGCACCCCCCTGAAGTTGCGCCAATGGCTCTTGCTTGTAGTTGAAACTTTGAAAGCGTGATAGCCACCACATTTAATACCTATTAGTTAATAGTTTATAACATTATAATATTTTAAATTAAGTGAATAATAATATTAAGTTGTAAAAATCTTTTAAAAGTACAAAGTACCATATAATACAATATCATCTGTCAACCATTTCAAAAGATTGAGATGTTATATTGTTATTACGGTTTTATTTTGATATAGGAAAAGAACACTTTCGTACTTTTTTCATTATCATTATTTACAACTATTTAACTTAATGCCTACGGTGAATACGGTTTCGCTTCTTTCAGACGTACCATATGTATTTAGCATTGCTATTATCTACCTATTCAACTAATATATACATTACTCATAGTATGTAACACACTAACACAAATGAAACATTTTAATGCAAATATCCCCGATGTGGTTAATTCAACTATTCTGATTATGATTTAACAGCATACATAGTTGGTAAGTATTATTTTGTTAGTAGTTAGTAGAGCATATTATAATGGTAATGGAATACAATCGAAAGGAATTTAATGAAGTAGGTAGTACCTAAATGTTTGTGCAAATGTAATGACATATTTTCAAGAGTAAAATTTGAAACGGTTTTTATCTCAAATTCTATAGGTATTTTACTATACTACACATCAGCTGATGATGGTGGATAATAATTCTATTATTGAAGTACGTTTTTATGCATGTTTGCATTTATCATGTTTAACCACCGGTTATTAGCCGGTCAAACATTTAAATCCTAATAATAACTTTGATTATATTAACAATAGTTGGAGATAATTAGCTCTGTTTAATCTGTTAATCGCCAAATATTGTTTTTGTCCATCTTTTTTATATAATATTATCTTGTATTTACATTATAGTTTCTTTGGAAACTAAAATATTCATTTCATTTGAACACGAAACAATTTTAAAAAAAAAAAATAGTCAATAGTTTTTTGTTCTATTTTATATTAAACAGTTTTCTTTTGTGTATCACCAGGTAAATTATTGATTGTTTATATTGATAATATACAAATTATTCAATAATAATTAATATAAATCATATTATACATTTTATATTGGTCACTTATTATAACTTATTTAACTTTTAATTATATTAAATACCTTGTGCATATTTATTTGATAAACATAATATATTGATCATTAATATATAATATATACATTTATAAATTGCATGTATAATACAATTATTTATCCAGATTTCTATAAAGATATCAATCGTTAAAGAAAGTTAATCTAAATCAACCATTATGTATAATGCCAAGAAACGTCCTCATGATACTCAAAAAAATGTCAAAAAAGTAATGTCTACATTTAAATTTAAGCATACCTATTTAAAATAATAAATAAAAGAATTTTAGTCATTACTTAAAACAGCTAATAGAACAGCTAGCTAATATAGTTTAAGCCAACAAAATGTCCTACCAAATAAGATACAATAATTATAACCTACTTAAAACTGTTAAATACGTTCGTTACATATATGAAGATTTTTTTACTTCATTGATATTATTAAAATATGTGGAGTTACATAAACGCTTAATTAAAGTTAACAAACTGACTTATACATGTTAGGGGCATAGTTATGTTAGGTAATAGGTCCAATGTCCATGTATGGTAATGTCTAGATTTACGAAAAAAATACTTGCATGATTATTATTATGTAGGTTTTTTAAGTACTGAGGATTTATCATAGGAATCAAAAATAATTTAAAAATCAACAAATAAGTATAATATATGTATAATATATTATGACGTATGGTTTACTTTTTAAAATTTAAGGGGAATTTTGAAAAATGTTAAGCATTTTAAGAAGTATATATGCCTTTGGGTTCCATGTTGAGTTTAGATTGTACATAATGTATAGTAGGTATTTATTACTTTCTTTAAAAAAAAATAAATAGAATTCTATGTGCTAGTTATATTTAATAATCACAAAATACGTACTGTAGGTACCAAATTACAGATCATAAATTTATTATAGTAATGTAATTCCAAATATGAAATATTGGTCTTTCAAATTTAGATTTTGGTCGTATTTTACTTAATAGGTTTAAAGAAATAAGATAATAATATACATACTCAAAAACTATACATAAACCTATTTACAACGCATGTTTACTTCAGTTTTTTGTAGTACTTATGTAATATGTAATTAATAAATTTTCAGTTTCCGGGTGATGACATTATATTTTTAACAACTTTTACTTGTAAATACATGTAAGAATGGGACTTTGTTAATTCACCAACAATAATACTTTTAAACAATATTAGAGACTATAACAATATTTAACCCGTTTTATTCATAAATTAATTTATCACTACATATTTTGTAACACTTATTATTTTACAATATGCGATGAAAAAATAATTATTACATTTGTTAATAAATATAGACGGCGACAGCTGAACATATTGAACGAGAACAATTTCGTGCTAAAATGATTTTAAATTACGCCGAGCATTTATTGCCTGTAGTTTCAAAGGATAAATTCAAAAACCCATTACTCAGGTATTATAACTTTATTAAGTTTGGTGTCCAAATCAATTCGAATAGTTACACTCCGATTGAACAGAACACAGTGAATAGAATTGTGTGTAGTTTGCCACCAAAATATCAATCGTCGCCACTTTTATTGACACTAATAGAAGATTTAATTAATGTAAGTAAATTAATTCATAATGATACATTTGAGAATATATTATTAATATATTATTTTTGTGAGTCAAATTGTTCTCAACTAATATATTGACTTACGCTGATAATAATTATAATATATTCAAGCTGCAAATGAGAAAAATCAATTTTCGTGTATTCTAATATATTTAAGTATAAAGTGTCATCGACTTATTTTAATTAGTTTTTTACTTGCAATTTATTAATTTATTGTTTTTTTTTATATATACCTACTATGTATACGTATATGTTATGTAAAAACATATGACTATTAAAGCACAATTTACAGAATAAAACTCAAATTATGACTGAACAAATGTTTGAATGAAGTACCTATAATAAAATTATTAATTATTTTAAATTTTATGTTATTTTATACAGGTAAATCGCCTACATTTATTTTTATAAATATAAAATCAAATTATTCATGTGAAACTTTTATTGTTTACAATGTACCAAATTTACCTATTGGTTTAGTTAACAGATTGTAAATATTTTTATAAATAAATAAATATAAATTAATAATTTAATCTTTACGTAATATCGCATTTTGCTATATAATTGAATGGCTTTTTTTCAAATTATGTATTGCCATTTGCCAATGCTACTGCTGCTAGAGTAATGAGAACCTACTAATTTCAGTTACTATAACTTAATATGTATACCTAGTTATTGGTGACTGTTTAATATTTCTATAATATATTCTTAAAATAAACTATGGTACAATTATTTTTATTTAGAAATCAATAGAATATTATTCTATTGGAATTTGTGAAGTATGTATGTATTGATTATTTATTATTATTAAATGGCTTTATAGGAACACAAAATAACATCAAAAAAGTCAATAATACATATAGGGTTCGGTGATCTATACGACGATCATGAAGACCTTTCGTTTGTGGCTACACCGATCAAAAAAGAACTACGAGAAACTGCACATTTGTGGAAAGAATCAATTGAACATTCAAGGTTAAATCTTGAGCAAAATATCCTGCAATTAAACCCAATAATCGTTCAGATGATAAAATTGTGGAATGAAGATTACAAGTGAGTTTGTACCAAATAGTTTTCCAATAAAACTTGGTGGTAACAAATAAACTTTTTATAAAGTTTAAAATAAAGAAATTAAATAATATTCCATATCAGTATTATATATAGAAATAATATTTTATGGCCTAGGGTTGGGTGGTGGTTGTCCTCAGTCACAGAACGTGTTCTGAGTGCAAGCATCGACCAGTGTCACTAGTTCCCAGATGGGTGACCACCCTGTGTTTAGTGACAAATCCTCGCCATACATACACGTGTTCCAAATACTCCCCCCCCCCAAAAAAAAAGGCTAATGGCTAAAGTTGCCGGGCTTAAAAAAAGTTATAATATTTATTGAAACATTTGATTAAATTACAAAAATAAAATACTTTTACATTGTAAACATAATAATATTATAACATAGACGGTATGAAAGTTGAAATATTTTTTATTTAGTTTCAGCAATAAATAGAATTAACATGTACAACTGTTAACTATAATATAGGGTTTATTGAAAAAGATCAATATTATACAATAGATACCTTCTGTAGACTGTAGGTAGGTAATAATTTTATAACAGTAGGTATTTGTATTTTTTTCATTTAGGTATTTAAAAAATCAATTTTAAATTTTACTAGACACACACAGTTTTACAATATTATTCAATGGTTACATGGTTACAAATTAATGATTATTATTTATTTTCATAGTTAAATTTTCAGATTATATAAATCCGATTTTCTCAAGAAGTTTATCGTATAATTGGTGTTTGTTATTTAATTATAATCGACTTAAAATCGACGTTTTACATCTCAGTAAATATTCATGTTCCTTAGTCTCAAAAACCACAGGTACCTAATTGAAAATTCTCCGATCGTGTTCTAGTTTTCCTCATTTTCATCTGTTCGGCATTCAGATCATCACAACGTTTAGGTACTCAATATCCCTAAAAAAGTATCACGTTTTGACATTAAAATTAAAGAAGTATAATATAAGCCATAATACCGTAAAATGGGGTTACTTTGATAATTTTTACTGTTTTATGACAACTTTAGTTTTTTTTTATGGATAACTTCTGTGGTATTAACGATAAAACTCTCAAAATTAAATCTTAATTACTGCAGCTAGTTATGCTAAAAAAAGTTTTAATTTTTAAATTTCCGATATCATCTTATGAATATATTTATAATATATTATATTATATTATAATATTATAATGCCCAATAGGTACCCACTAATAATATATTTTACGATGATTCAAATACGAGAAAACCGTGTGTTACGTTAGATTTTTATAATAACCGATAAAATAATAAAACAAAATATTATAACTAACACTAATTACGCACTTTATTGTAGTACAGTACAACTATTATCGTAGTAACTTCCGTATCTGGTACCCACCGTTTTTCCCTAATCGAAATTCCCGAATGGTGTTTTGCCCGCAAATCCGAAAACCCGAAACCTTTTTTCCCGAATGTGCTTTTCCCGACGGTTATTGTTCCCGAAATAATAAATTTCAAAATTTCAAAATTTAATTAATAGTATATTGTCACGGTTTATTACTGCTGATTTTAATACATACCAGGAGCTACAATTTTTGAGGGCGATCGCGCACAATATTGTTTTGTAAGTAATAAATATTATATTGTTTATTTTATTTTAGATTCTGGGCGGAACGAGAAAGCTAATGGTTTTACAATGGTTTTTTTTTTTTATATCTTGAATACAAAATTTCCACTAGAAAAAGCGCTTTGATTTCAACATATAGTACCTTATCTTTTAGCAAATTGGATCAAGATGGTACTTTAGAGAGGTCATTTTTCGATTTTCTCAATAGTTATTTAATGCCACTAGAAAAACTACTGGCAAATTACGAAAAACCGCTTAAAATGGGATTTTAATTTCTAACGAATTGTTTTCACCGTAGAAACGTATAAAAAATTATAATATTATAATATTAATTCTACTTAAAGGCTATAATAAATAATAAAAATTTAAAAAATCCAGACTGATAAACCGTCTCCGCTCAGAATCGTTTTCCTTATACAATGATATTATATCATTTCATTCAAGTTTAATACAATCCATTATACATTGTCCCACTTGTAACCTACTGTACAGCAGAGCGAAATCCACTTACCCGCTTTTTTATATGTTTTTATTTTTATTATACAACATTGGCAATTGGCCGCTTTATACGTACTTATTATAAATTATCGAATTTTAAATATTTAATTATCACACTATAGCATTTATTTTTATTATTATAAATAAAGGCCTCAACAACATAGGTAATAAATTGGCCACTTTATACGTATTATAAATGATCGATTTTTAAATATTTAATTATTCCACTACAGTATTAATTATGATATTAATATTATTATTCAATTCGGGTAAAAAGATTTAGGTTATACGGACTTTTAGAAAAAATACCATTCGGGAAAAAGTTCATTCGGGAATTTCGATTCGGCAAAAAGGCGTTTGGGAAAAAAGGTTTCGGGCTTTCAGATTTTCGGGCAAAATACCATTCGGGAAAAAATTCATTCGTGTATTTCGATTCGGGAAAAATACCGGTAACCTCCGTATCTTGCAGCTAGGCATATGGTATAGGTACTTAGATGGCATTTTTCAATTTACATTGTATCAGTTCATATGCAACGTCAGATTTACTACGGCTTTTTTCGCTTAATTCATGTTCATAATGTATAGTTTCTGAATCATAAGCGTACATGCAACATAGTGAAAAAGTTATTTACTTTACGTAGGTACATAAAAACCTATATATATGATATACGATAGTGCCCAAACGTGTTACGAAATCAGAAACAAATGATGCCCAAACGTATAATTATTTTGTCCCCAAATGTGTCACATTAAAATATGACCAAACGTGAGTCTTAATTTCAAAGATGGAACCACACGTAACTGCACACAAAGATTATTATTATTTATATATATTTATTTTTTACTATCTACATATTTACATATTTCATGAATATTTATGTATAATGCATACGTACCTATTTATGTATATATTATGTGCCTATGATATATGTTATGATAAAACTTGTTATGTTCTAAAACGATTAAAATTGCACAATTTTTTTCACAATTTTTTTCATAAGCAGCAATACAAAAATTTATATATTTATTGATATCATAAAGAAAAGTTGTGAATATTTATGTATTTATATTTTATATGTTAAACGCGAAAATTAATAATTGGATTTCGTAACAAACGAATCGTAAAAATTATTGTTAACCTGTTAAACAATAAATTATTATCAATTATTAAATTAATTAATAAATAGTATGAACTGTATCGTTTTAACAAAAAATAAACAAAATATTCAAAATCTATACCTATTTACATTTTTTTTTTTTTTTTGATTATGTACTTTACAACTTAACGCCAATTTATAATATTCACAAAAATATAAAATTTCTATTCACTATGGTTATTACTTATTATTTTCTGCATTACAATAAAATAAGCAAAACTAACTGGCCAAAAATGTAGTCAAATTTCATTATTTTTTGTAATTTTTTCTAACGTTTAAGAAAACTACCTAGGTACTGTCAAATTAATAATCTACTGATGTCAAATCATTTTTCTTAAATTGAGTAACATCATATAAATATTATTTCATAAATTAAACCATTAGGTCAAAATACTCATAAAAATAACATAATCAACGAAAATTCATGGGTTAAAAAGTGGTAAAATTTTCTGGGCTAACACATCAGAATCTAAAATTGTATTATACAGTTAGTATTGTTGAATGATGCTATATTATGATTAAACTTTATGAAATTTAAAAACTTTCTCGTTACAGAGGTATAACTATCCTAAATTCTGATAATTTAAATGAAGAACACATAAATTATAACATAACAGAGTTTATAAATTATATATTGACAAAATTAAAGGTCGTCAACGACGCTATGCGAAGCGAATGGTTTTTCCATGTAAAACAATTATTTCAACAGGTTAGGTTTTTAATTTAACTATATTTTATACGTTAAATTAAATTTTTATTTTTATTCACATTTCAGAAAAAACACAAAACAAAATTACCAATTACGGAAAGCAAGAAAAAACAGTCGACTTTTTTTAATTTTGTTGCTCACGTCATGCAAATGCATTACAAAGAATTCATACAAAAGACTATTAGAGAGTATACGGAATTTATGTCTGACCCTGAGGTAATATATTATTATTATAAAATAATGTAAATGTATCTTAGCTATAATTAGATATTATGCACATGCATATTAATAAATGTATTTATAATTGATTATTTTACAATTATTGCATTATTATTTTGTACATAAAAATTTCTTTATATTATATAAGTGAAGAAATAAGTAAATAAGATTACTTATATGTTTACGATTATAAATTAAAAAAGGTAATTCTATCAATTAATAATCTATGTTAAAATCTAAATTTATTAATATTCGATGGTAAACCATAAAACTACTTTGAATTCATTTAAGGTATTTAAAAATTATATTCCTTTACATTTTAAACATAACATACCCACATTTATTATAAATAGAACAATTTACAAAAATATATTAAACAATTAAATAATGATAGATTAATAATTATTCCTATTTTAATAAATCAAAAATAATGGGTGGAGAAGGTAAATTACATAGCGTGATACTGAATAACAATGATGTGGAAGTACCGAATACTCATATTTTATTTTATGCAAATTTTAACAACTAAATCTATAACTTTTACACTCACTTTCTTATACTACATGTTGTATATTTAAAATGGTGAAAATAGATTTGTTTTTTATTGATAATACGTTCTACTTTTTACAAAATAATGTAAAATATCATAATTTCGATTATTTGAATTGTTACAGGTAATTAAATTATAATAATTGTTGAAAAAAAAACCATCTAATTTAAATTGCTACCTTTTGACTAGCACGTTACTTATTTAATTTTACTAATTGTACAGTTAATTTTTGTAAATATAATTCAGCGTAATTTTATTTCATAACTATTGTGCTGTAAAAGAAAAATCCAATTCTTAAGACAAGTTTAATATACAGAAATGATTCGTTACGATATGTGCCATCGTATGAACGTTTACGGGATTTTATTATGTCAATTTGTGAGAAGATAGAAGAAATATCGTCAAATTTGATACGTATTGAACATTCCTTGTACGAAGATTATCATACAGATCCATTTTTGGAAGTAAGTATAATTAATATTATTTTACATCAGCTAAGCTGAAAAGGTTAATTCTAGTTTAAGCTGTCTATTCGGTAGTGCTAGCTAATATCTACCGATTAATAATATTATCATTTATCATTTATCACTGACTGAATTTTCGTTGGATTCTCGAATCACTTTTTTGAATAAAAACAATAATTAATTATAGTTTTCATAACACAGGTAGATTTGGATTGTGACATTATTTGTGAAAATATTAAAAATCTAAAAACATACTTGGATAATTGTTGGGAACAGAGAAAAGTTTCTAAAGAAAAAGTTATAAGATACCTTCATTTAGTAAACGGAAACGCCGAAAAGGAAGTGGAAATATTTTTATCCAAAAGCCATACTTTCGATGAATATAAAAATGCTATAATTAAGTACCATGAAATTTCTTCGGCTATATTGTCTGACATACTCCCAACGGCAAATATAAGGGTATTTCAAATTGATTTCACTGAAATTATCAATACCTTACACAAAAAAGCAAATACATTTAAGAACAACATTATCGCTCATATGAAGACTGCCTACTCAGTTATTGGCAAAAAGTAAAATTTTAATATTAAGTTAAATATTATTATATAGTACCTAAACCTAGTCTCATGATACTAAAATTATTTTACATTAATTATTTTAGATTAAATGAACAATATTCGTATTTTGTTGACGTAATATTAACACCACCAGAAAATACCGACGAACTAATAAAACTTATCGCCTTTATCGCTGACACAAGAGACAATATTTTACCTAAACTAATGAAACAAACAATCGAAGTGTTATCATGCGAAATATTTTTGATGGATTTTGTAGAATTTACGAAGGAAGAACTGAAACAAAAGACTAGTACATTCCGTTGGGTCAAATACACCAACGATACAATTTCTATGAGTTCTATAATGGTTATAAATAAAACAAAGGAATTTAAAGAAGTTCTACAGGGGCGTATTGAAAATTTCAACATCGAGCTGGACATCTATAGATCTGAATTGGAAGAGTTTCGGAAATTGGGGGACATAAATGATATAAAAATATACGCTGAAAAATCTCAAAACTTAGATGATAAACTAAATGAAGCTTTGGAGACAATTGATGAATTCAACAAACAAGAAAAATACTTTCAGTTGGAGGAAAGTGCATATCCACTTCGAAAATTTGTAAATATACCTACATTGCTCAGAAATAATAATTGTGTGTTTAACGAGTGTGTGTTTAAGGTTGCAGATTCTTTAGCACCATACAAACTGCTATACGATAACTGTTCAGAGTTTATCGTAAATTATGAAAACTGGATGAATGCTACCATTGGCACATACGACCCAGAGCAGATCGATCAAAATGTGACTAATTACTATCGTAACTTATCAAAACTCGAACGAACATTTATGAAAAACCCTGCCCCATTGGAGATTGCAATAAAAGTAATAATCGTATAATATCGTATAATATTGATAATGATTCTTTTTTTTTTTAAATTTAAATAACAATTTGGGTAAGTCGTAGACCATAGGTATATGTGTAGAGTTAGTCTTGTCAGCAGTCAGTAGTCGTGTGGTTTAGTCCCAGTTTCGCACACAAATTATTAGTTGTACGTTGATCCATTGGTCCAAGTGATTGGTCTATTAATTTATCATTAAAATATAAAATAAAACATTATTCAAACATTATACGACCATACCATAAAACCTAGTTACTCTTGGTAAAAAGAAACTTATGTTTCAATTTGTTAAACAACCTATGAAACAACCTATATCATTCTTATAAATAATTAATAGGTAATAAGTAATACTTAACTGTAGTGCAAATCATACCTATAATTTGTTAATAGATAATAGATAATGTTATGATATTATGATTTTATGATTTTATTAATCTTTTGAGTTATTTAAGTAAATGTTTAAAGCGGTAATCAACAATAAATATCAACATCGATATTACATAAATCTACTAATTTTAGTTTAAAATTAAAAATGTGGTGATGGTTTTATTCTGTGTAATATTAGGTACGCCATATTATGAACACTAATATCAAGTACCTATATTCTTTATATTGAATGGGAATAAGAATAATAACAAAGTAATACAAATAGAACTGTTGATCAGGCACAAACACTGTATTTTAATAGACATATTATCTAAGTCTTTGTTAGGTTTGAATAAAACAGCTTAATAATATTATATTGCTATGATATAAAAATCAAAAACTCATGATTTGGTCAGATAATGTTTTTTTTAAATAAAGTTTTATCATATCATAAGCAGTTTAGTAATTTAAGAGTTAAAAATACCTAGTTAAAAAATGTTCACTAAAGTTTTATTTAATTTAATTTTAATTCTAACAGATGTCCCTGAAGGGTATACCTACAATATTGTATTTTGTTTTTAATACTTACGAAAGTCAAAGTTAATTATAAACATAGTCAGAAGACAGAAAACTGAAAAGTACTATGTTACTTTGCTAATCGAATATTAATTAAACCTAACATAAAATGTTTAAATCTTGTCAGATATAAATCATTACATATAAATAAACACAAAAATGATAGGTACGATAGTACTCAGTCCCTCATAAATGTTAATCTTTCCATAAGTATCTCGTTTAAGTGATAAAAACAACAAACACATCATTGCGGTAAATCACCATACATATTATTTATTTTATATTTTACTATTTAATTTAATTATTTTAACATAAAAAGTACTAAGTACAAACATCATTAAACTAATATTTATATAATAAACGTAAATTTAAACCATATATGAATGTTAATGTTAATTGTTAAACATGATGATATATACTATGTATACAGGTGCGGACATTGATCGAAACATTTAAAAAAAGAATCCCAGAAGTATTAACATTGGGAAATTTAGGCCTTAAACGACGTCACTGGGAAGATATTTCAAATATAGTCGGTTTTGTAATGTTTCCCGATCAAAATCTAACGCTGGCAAAAGTTTTAAATCTCAACCTCGGTAAATTTGTACCTCAATTTGAAATAATTAGTGATGGAGCTTCCAAAGAAAATAATTTGGATAAGAGGCTAAATACTATGGTGGAGGAATGGAAAGATTTAAACTTTACCATATTAGACTACAAGTATAATATACATAATTTAAAAGTTTAATAGTTGTAAGACGAAGATAATTTTATTTTATGTTTTAGAGATTCGGGAACATATATTTTATCGGGTATAGATGATGTACAATTACTACTTGATGATCACATATTAAAAACAGCTACGATGAAATCTTCTCCATTTGTTAAACCTTTTGAAAACAAATTATTGTATTTCATTTAAATTTACATTATTGAACAGTATACTGTAATAGGTTTTTCATTTTTATACTAGAGAATGGGAAGCTAAAATTACTACTTTGAATGAAATAATAGAGTTATTGGTCAAAGTTCAAATGACCTGGATGTACTTAGAATCAATTTTTTCATCTCCAGATATACAGAGACAAATGCCAGATGAATCACAAAAGTTTAATGCAGTGGATAAGGTAAAAATATATTATGAATTATTTAACTCTGTGGCGTATTTTTTTTTGGGGGGAGGGGGGGGGGGAGGGGGGGGGGGGGGGGGGTTCCAGGGTCTCGACCCCTCCCCCCCGCAGAATGAAATAATATAATTATTAATTTATAACTTTCATAACTCATTTGTAGAGTTCGAGACTTTTTGTATTTGCATGTTTCTTTGTAGTGGTCGTAGATTATTTTAGGTAAGTTATAAATTTGTTTTATGAAATGGTGAAATTAAATACAAGTTTAAATTTGCATATCTTTGCATATTTCGTCATATTTTAAAAAAAAGTGCATATTTGTACAAATTCAAATTTTTTTTTTTTATTTTTGTGTACGTACAATTGTCGGGAAAAAATCATATTTGACTATCATTAAAAAATATTTCTTAAAATAAATTATGTTCGAGTAGGTAGCATAGGCACAAATAGCGTTTGAGATTTGGGGAGGCTGAAGCCTGAAGCCCTAATATTATAATATTGAAAAAGCTTAAAACAAATTACAAAATATTTCAGAGGGCTGTTAATTCAAAAAAATTGAAAATACGCCACTGATTTAAATTTAAGTATGAATAGTTAGTACATATATATATATATATAAACATGTATTATGTACTTTACAAAATCATTTGACCATGCTGGAAATTTGATGGATACTCTTCTAAATTTCTAACACAAATAAAAACATTATGGTGGTTTTAGAAATGATTAATAATAAAAGTGGTATAAAGTTTTTTATTTAAATTCTTCTTATCTATAGATATTGAAGATTTTAAGTTCTTTAATATTATATCTTATACTATCTTATGAATTTCTTTTGCTTGATTGTTTTTAATTGAAAAATACCCTATTGATTTTTTTACATTATTTACTTATTGTTTTACATTTGTATTAAAGAAAAAACACGATCAATTTTTTAAACTTCGTAATGCTTAAATCGAAAAGTACATTTTTTGCGAGTGACTCTGAATCAACACAAAACTCTGAAATGGCGCTCATGTTTTCTTTAATTTTCAGATATGGAGGGACTTGATGAAAGATATTAACAAATCAATGAATATTTTACAAACAGTTAATATAGAAAACATCTTACAAAATTTAAAAAAAAGTTATATGCTATTAGATTTGGTGCAAAAAGGTTTAAATAATTATCTCGAAACCAAACGACTGTACTTTCCAAGATTGTTTTTTTTATCAAATGACGAACTTCTTGAAATCATATCAGAAACCAAAGACCCGAAGAGAGTGCAGCCACATTTAAAAAAATGTTTCGAAGGAATAGCTTCACTTATTTTTACTGAAAAACTGGATGTTATATCTATGGTATCTAGTGAAGCAGAAATCGTAAATTTATCAATAACAATTAATACAGCGAAAGCTAGAGGTCAAGTTGAGAAATGGCTATTAGACTTAGAACTATCAATGAAAACTACTGTACGTGCAGTAATCGGTAAGGCTTTGTTAGCTTATCAGAATACCGTTAGACATGAATGGGTAGTGCAATGGCCCGGACAAGCAGTCTTAGCTGTTTCATGTACATATTGGACTGTCGAGATGACACAAGCAATCAAACAACATCCTGATGGTCTTTCGGTATATTTGAATAAATGTAATAGGCAGATCGATAAAATTGTTAAATTGGTTCGAGGTGTATTGTCAGTTCAAACGCGATTAACGTTAGGTAAGGTTTTATTGAACTGCAACTTATAAATGATCTCTAAATAATTATTAAAAAATTAAAAAAATATTCACACTGAAACAGGAGCGTTGATTGTAATCGACGTCCATGCCAGAGATGTTGTTGATGACTTGGCAAACAAAAATATTCGTAAAATAAATGACTTTGGATGGATCAGCCAATTGCGATATTATTGGATAGTAAATAAAAATGTGTGCCGACAATAACAAACTGGTATCAATTTTTTTTTTTTTCAGGATGAGAATTTATTTACTTCTATGATAAATGCATCATTGGCTTACGGTTACGAATACCTAGGTAATTCGGCAAGATTGGTTATTACTCCACTCACTGACCGTTGTTATCGAACACTGTTTTGCGCTCTTCAATTAAATTTGGGCGGTGCGCCTGAAGGACCTGCTGGAACAGGCAAAACGGAAACTACCAAAGACTTGGCAAAGGCAATAGCTAAACAATGTGTCGTTTTCAATTGCTCAGATAGTATGGACTACATTGGTCTTGGGAAATTTTTCAAAGTTATATAATTTTAATTGGTATTACTGATCTTTTTATACCGTCCTAACAGGCGTTTATTGTTTATACCTAGGGTTTATTGTCGTGTGGGGCATGGGCATGTTTTGACGAATTCAATCGCATAGATTTAGAAGTTTTATCAGTAGTCGCACAACAAATATTGACTATTCAACGAGGTATACAGGCTGGATTGATCAAGATATTTTTTGAAGGATCAAATTTAACATTAGATAATACTTGTGCTATATTTATAACTATGAACCCTGGTTATGCCGGACGTTCAGAGCTACCGGATAATTTGAAAGTAATTGACAAATATAAAACGATTTTTTTTAGCTAATCTTTATCTTTAAATAATATTTCTTTCTTATTTTTGTATCTGTTATTTTTAAAATATTATCTATGGTCTATCAAAAACTGTTTTAATATATTTAAATAAAATATGATTTTTGTTTTCAGGCTTTATTTCGTTCAGTAGCGATGATGGTACCCGATTATGCTTTGATATCTGAAATAGTTTTGTATTCCCAAGGGTTTAGCTTAGCTCGTTCGTTGTCGGTAAAAATTGTAGCAACGTATAAATTATGTTCCGAACAGCTTTCGTCGCAAAACCATTATGATTACGGTTAAAATAAATATACAATATACATAAAACTAAAATTCATAATTACAAAAGATACATACTACACAGGAATGAGAGCGGTTAAAACTGTGCTGACAGCAGCCGGCAATCTAAAACTGAAATACCCCGAAGAAGATGAAAATATACTCATGTTGCGTTCTATCAACGACGTTAATTTACCAAAGTTTCTTAAACATGATATCCCGTTGTTTAAAGTAATATGGGTTATTCTACGCACAATACAATTACCCATTCACTATTCACCTAATTAACGATAATATCACCGGTGCTTATAGGGATTAACTTCAGATTTGTTCCCTGGAATTGAATTGCCAACACCAGATTATAAAATTCTCAACGCCGCTATAGAAGAACACTGTAAAATAATGAATCTACAATGTACTCCGTTCTTTGTTGAAAAAATTCAACAAATATATGAAATGATGATCGTTAGACATGGATTTATGATTGTGGGTTTGCCGTTTAGTGGTAAAACATCAGCCTATAAAGTACTCAGTGGTGCATTAAAAATTATTGAAACCAATGTGAGCATAATCATATTAACCGTATTAACCTTCAGTTCTTTTTTTTTAATCTGACATAGTTGTGTAATAAAATTAATAAATAGCCCTGTCTCGTTGTGCCAGTCAATAAATGTTTGATGACGCACAGAATGAAAGTATATAGATCCAACTATCCAAGAGCATAGACGCGTTCCCAATACTCGACTTCTTATCTTCATGAGTCTTATGTAACATATTTAATTGTTTAAATATTTTCACACGACTCATAAGTCATAAGTCATACATTTTAATCATAAAGTTGGATCGGCAAATACTAGTTTTTTACTCAAATGTCCAGATATTTTAATTTAAATAATAATTAATAGGAATTCAAACTTCAGATAAGATTTTCTGAAATATTAGAGCACTACTACTCTACTCATATAATCCTTATTTGATTATAAGCAATAAACTTATTGTTCAATAATTGAATACACTACACCGACATGTTGAAAAAAAAACATTCTACTTCCTTGGAAATTAAAAATGTATAATATAATGACTAAAAAGCCACAATGACGACGATTAATGAAACGGCTATATGACGTAAGCGCCAAAGTTACAAAAATGACATATCAATCATATCATTTGCGCCAAAATTCGTAGGCCATAAGCGCCAATCTAATATTATATAACTGTTAAACCCAACAAATTACAGGAACGCCAAAGGGGCAAAAATGAGTTATCATTCAAACCAAAATTAATATTTTATAAAAGTAGTTATTTAAAAATTTCGATCTTATAAAAAATTATCAATAATAAATTCTTAAAAGATAATATACCTATAATTCTAAAATTAGTATCAGTTATTTAATATATTATATTAACCGTGGCACACAGGTACCTATCTAAGATTTTGACGCTTTCATACGATACAATTTTGGCACTTTCGTACGATAAAACTTTTTTTTCTGGTCTCATTTTGGCGCTTATGTCATCTACCGAGTGAAACATAATACAATGATAAATTATTGTTATTTATACTAACGTTTCATATAAATAAAATAAAATATAAAAGCAAGAATACAAATATCTATAAATAAACTAGGTACAATAAAAAAAATGGCTCAACATAAATATACAATTTCATATTTTTTAATTCAAGTATAATTGTATGATTTAGAACACTTCCATCAATTTGAAACTTATATTATAATGATACCTTATAATAAATTATGTTTATTTTAATAAAAGAAATTAATGAATGAACATAAAGTCGAAATTATGGTAATAAACCCAAAGTCTATAACATTGGGTCAACTTTATGGTCAGTTTGATCTAACATCACATGAATGGTCGGACGGAATTTTAGCTGTTGGCTTCAGAAAATTTGCTTCCTCAACTAACCTCGATAGAAAATGGTTGATTTTTGATGGTCCAGTAGACGCCATTTGGATTGAAAGTATGAATACCGTGTTGGATGATAACAAAAAATTATGTTTAATATCAGGAGAAATTATACAACTTGCTAACACAACTAATTTGATCTTCGAACCTATGGACTTGGATGTTGCATCGCCGGCCACGGTAATCGAGTGATACCAACTTGAATTTATTACGATTTTTTTATTTTCTTTTACCATAAATATTAACATATTATATTCCATTGTTGAAGGTTTCAAGGTGTGGCATGATTTACATGGAACCAGTTTCATTAGGCTGGGAGTGTTTAGTAACTTCGTGGATAAACCAATTGTCCTCTTACTTACCGCCGAAACACAAAGAGGCATTACATAAACATATCATACGGTTCACTCGGTCAATATTGTTCATGTTAAGACGTTGTAATATTAACGTATATAACATATTATATAATAGAATAATAGAATAATAGAATAATAAAAAAAAACTGTTAGTGATTTCAATTTATTATACTATAGGAAGTGTTTCCTACTAGTGATATGAACTTGGTTAGATCACTAACAAATATTTGTGATACTTATTTTAAACCATACTATGACGAAGAATATTTAAAAACAATCTCACAGATTGATATGAGATCGCAAATAGAAGTATAATACATTTTGTTTCCAAACTCATATAATTACTATCATTGTATCTAACTTTATTTTTCTACAGTGTGTATGCTTCTTTTCTTGTATATGGTCAATGGGAGCTGCATTAGATACAAGCAGCCGTATTAAATTCAATCTCCTGTTTCGAGCATTGTTAGAAAATAAATTTCCCAAAAAAGTCGCGTATGCATTAAATATACCACTTGAACTATGTCCGTCACCAGATAAACCATATACGAATGCAATTCCCAAAAACGGATTAGTTTTCGACTATAGATATGTTATAAACAAAAAAGGCAAAGGAGAATGGAAACTATGGACAGATTATATAGACGATGAACCACCGATACCGAAAGACATTCCATTCAATGAAATTATAGTTCCGACAGTAGATACAATTAGAAACCATGCACTAATGGCATTGTTATTAGAAAATAATAAACCAATGCTGATGGTAGGTAAAACTGGAACAGGAAAATCGGCTTACACTATGGTATGATAGAATTCACATGTCATTGTAGCTATCGAATCAAAAATAATATTTACATTTTTTTTCCGTTACAGAATTACATTTTTACGAAAATTGACAAAGAATTTAACAGCTCGTCGTGTATTAATTTTTCCGCGCAGACTTCGTCAAATATTACACAGGACATAATTATGAGCAAACTTGTTAAGAGAAGACGTGGTCTGTTTGGACCTCCGATCGGAACGAAGTGCATAATATTTATCGATGATTTGAGTATGCCACTAAAGGAGTACTATGGCGCTCAGCCGCCTATCGAGCTATTGCGCCAATGCATGGACAAATTCCCATGGTACGACCGTAAAGAATTAGAAGCCATACACCTTCAAGACGTTCTAATATTATGTGCGATGGGGCCTCCATCATCAGGAAATACCGTGACTCCTAGGTTTAGTCGTCATTTTAACATAATCGTGACAAACTCATTCGACGATATCACAATGGTTTCAATTTTCAGCAAAATTTTATTTTGGCATTTGGATAACAAGTTTAGAAATCTTAAAAAAAAACGTTATAATTGTTTCTATAACTAATTTTTATCTATCGTACAGAGGTTTTGGCAAACAGTTTGATTCATCTGTTGATCAGTTAATTAATTCAACGTTAGAGGTACATAAAAAGAGCATTGGATATTTAATGCCAACTCCAGCTAAATCACATTACTTATTCAACTTAAGAGATTTTTCTAAAGTCATACAAGTAAATATTGTCCAAACATTATTTTAATGCCTAACCGAAATAAAAAAATTGATTGAATAATTACTATTTAAGTAAAATGTAGGTACATCCTAATTTATGTTCTTATAAATGTATATGTATACGTGTATAGTCGATGTAAGGATGATTATATTTAAATCAAAGGTATCAAACATTTTTATTTTCAATTTAATACAATTTTTTTTTGATTAGGGAATTATGTTTTCTGTTCCTGATACTATTACCGATGTAATTTCCATGAAACGCCTTTGGGTACATGAAATACTTAGAGTATACTATGACCGCTTAGTAGATGAATCTGATCGTGAGTGGTTTTTCGATAATTTACGTTTTGTCTGTAAAGAATTCCTAGACGAAGACCTAAATCAAATGTTTATTCATCTTATCACAACGGATAACAAAATAGTAAATTATTAATAAATAAACTTTTTTTTATTATCAATTAACAAATTAAACAATATTTTTTTTATAAATAATTAGGTAACTCAAAATGAATTGCGCCAGTTGATTTATTGTGACTTCTCTAATCCTCATTCTCAAGATAGAAATTATAAAGAAATCCGCGATTTAGAGAGTCTCCGATTGACAGTTGAAGAATTTCTCAGTGAATTCAATCAAATGAGCAAAAAACCTATGCATTTAGTGCTTTTTAGATTCGCTCTCGAACATTTATCCCGGATTTGTCGTATCATGAATCAGCCACGAGGGCATGCCTTACTTATTGGTTTAGGAGGATCAGGTCGCCAGTCGTTAACAAGACTAGCTGCACATATTTCTCAATACGAACTATTTCAGGTATTAAAAACAAAATTAAGTGCTTCTTCGTCGTTGAAATATAATATTATTTTACTTAGATAAAACTAACTCGCTTATATGGAGTAAATGAATGGCATGAGGACTTGAAAAATATATTTAAACAAGCTACTCTTGCGTTTGATCAAAATGTTATATTCTTGTTTACGGATTCAGAAGTAAATAAATTATAATAAAATATAATACGGATATAAAAAAAAAACGATTTTGGTATAGATAAAAAATGAAGGAATGGTTGAAGACATAAACAATTTACTAAATTCAGGAGAAGTACCTAATCTATTTGTTATGGATGAAAAAATAGAGATCTGTGATAAAATGCGTGAACTAGATAAACAACGTGACAAAACTTTACAAGTAATTAACAGTTATTGAGTATTTAAATAATGAATGTATAATAAAAATACTACGTTCAATTAGACTGATGGTAGTTTAACCGGGTTATTTAATTTATTTATTCAAACTGTGCGAGATCAACTGCACGTGTCGTTGGCATTTAGTCCAATTGGCAATGGCCTTAGAACAAGAATAAGGCAATTTCCATCACTTGTGCAGTGTTGCACCATTGACTGGTTTCAGGTAAAAACCAAAGTTACGCGTTTATTCACCTTGGCTATATGCATTAAAATGATGTTCTTTTGAAAATATTATCATTTATTCATTATACCTTATAAGTATATGAATACAAATTTAACTGCAATAAAATTATTTATTTCATCTTAGACTTGGCCATCGGATGCTTTAATAGCTGTAGCTAAAAGTTTTTTAAGTGACGTTGAACTAACAGATCATGAACGCAATGTTAGTATTAAAATGTGTCAACAATTTCATATAACAACTATAAATCTGTCTGTAGAATTTAATGCTAAATTACAACGTAGAACTTATGTAACGCCAACTTCTTACTTAGAAATGATCAACACTTTTAAAGATGTTTTAAGTAAAAAACGATTGTAAGTTAATAGTTTTAAAACAATATTATAGTGATCTATAATGTATTATTTCATAACAGAGAAATAATTACTGCAAAACGTCGGTACGAAGTTGGATTAGAAAGATTGCAGAACGCAGCTGACGATATAGAAATTTTGCAAAAAGAACTAAAATATTTAGAACCTGAAATAATAGCTGCTTCTAAAAAGGTAAAAATAATTATGCTGAAAATAGAAAAAGAAAATATAGAAATATCAAAAGTTAAACAAAACATTGAAATAGACGAAGAAAAGGCACAAATAACTGCAGCCGAAGCACAAGAAATAAAGGACGAGTGTGAAGCTCACATGGAAGCTGCAAAACCTGTATTGAATGCTGCTCTTGCTGCATTAAATACATTGACTCCTGGTGATATGACATTTGTAAAATCCATGAAAAATCCTCCTAGTGGGGTTAAATTGGTCATGGAAACTATTTGCATCATAAAGGAAGTAAAACCTGACAAAATTCCTGACCCATCCACTGGAAAAAAGGTGGAAGATTATTGGGGACCATCAAAAAAATTACTTAATGACATGAAGTTTTTAGAACATCTCATTAATTTTGATAAGGATAATATACCAAATGCAGTGATGAAAGTTATCAACGAAAAGTATCTTACAAACCCAGATTTTGAACCAAAACTAATTAAAAAAGCTTCAACTGCTGCGGAAGGCTTATGTAAATGGGTAACAGCAATATCTAGTTATGACAAGGTGGCAAAAGAGATAAGACCAAAAAGAATTGCTCTAGCTGAAGCAGAATCTATGTATAATAACGCGATGGATGAACTTAAAGAAAAACGTTCACAGCTTAAAGAGGTTGAAATGAAACTGAAACTCGTGCAAGAAAACCTTGAAGAAAATGAACGAAAAATGGCAAAGTTACAAGATAATGCTGATGAAGTACAAACAAAAATGATACGAGCTGAAGATTTAATAGGTGGATTAGGAGGAGAAAAACAACGATGGGAGCAAATGGCCAAAGATCTCGGAGAAAGATATTTAAACCTTACAGGTATGTCAACATAATCTTTAAAAGCTCGATTAGTATAAATATAAATACCTAAATTATTCCATTTCAGGTGACTTGTTAATAAGTTCCGGTATTATTGCATACTTAGGTCCATTCACAATGGATTACAGAAGCAATCAGATCAAAGATTGGGTGAAAGAAATCCTCGAAAATAAAATTGTATGTTCTAAAGATTTTCAATTAAGTGCAATACTTGGACAGCCAGTCGTAATAAGAGCTTGGAATGTAGCTGGGTTGCCTACAGATTTATTTTCTATAGATAATGGCATTATTGTCATGTAAGTAAACTGCATAATTTGATACAAACAAATAAAACTAAACATCTGTGTTCTAAATTTCTAATTATTTTTCTTCAGGAATGCTAGACGGTCGGCTTTAATGATTGATCCACAAGGACAGGCAAATAAATGGATTAAGACAATGGAAATGGAAAACTCTTTAAACACAATACGCTTTAGTTCGTCCAACTATATTACTGTCTTGGAGCATGCCATCACTAGTGGCCAACCAGTATAAAATATATACTCCTTCTTCTTCTTCTTCTTCTTCTTCACCTTTCAAAATTCTATCCAAAATATATTATGAGATCAGCCAATCTTGTTCTACATCTCCATGTGTATTTTCATATCATTCCTTAGTCGTTAACCCATATCTTCTTCAGTCTTCCTTTCCCCTCTTTTCTTTAACATTTAATTCCATAGCCACTCTCACTACCTTTGAGTGTAACCTCTATCCTCCTATATGGTTCAAACTTTCTGCCATTTTCTAAACTGAGTTTTCTTCCTTAATATTATTTCCCGTACCACATGGTTAGGTTAGGTTAATTCATCACCACATGTATTTATTCTGCAGCATACTACCTTTACTCTCATTAAGAATATCAACTGCTGTGGTTTAATGACACTTGATGTGCTCCTCCAAAATTAATTTATACTTCCCTCCATGTACCACACTGCTCTTTCATCGCCTTTCCTCATGTACACTCCATACCCTGGCCTATCACTTCCTAAATGGGCATTCATGTCACCAGCTATCACAATATAATCATTTGATGGTATTCCTTACACTATCTCAATATCTCATCAGTATTTTAACAAACTTATCTTTATAATTCCTCACACATCCTAATTTTAGAGTAAAATATGTAATTACTACATTTAACATTTTATTCTAATATAAAATATATCATAAAATAAAAAAAAAAATATTTTAATGTTTAATACATTCTAGGTTTTATTAGAAAACATTTATGAAGAATTGGATCCTATATTAGACCCTGTATTATTAAAACAAATATTTTTAACTCGTGGAACTTACTGCCTAACATTAGGCGATTCCATCATTGAATATAATCCCAATTTCAGGTATCCTTATTGACTTACATGATTTTGTATTTTTTTTTTTTTTTTATATAAATAATTATTTTTTAATAATGTTATGTCTTTTAAGGTTTTATATAACAACTAAATTGAAAAATCCACATTACTTACCAGAAATAGCTGTAAAAGTGGTATTATTGAATTTTATGATAACACCTATTGGCCTGGAAGATCAATTACTAGGTGAAGTAGTAGCTAAAGATAGACCTGATTTAGAAACTGTAAAGAATGAATTGATAATCCAAGGTGCTAAAAATGCCAAGTAAGTAATTAAATTCTAGTATATTATTAATTCTTCAATCAATCAAGAAACAAATTGTCCACAGAAGTGTATAATGTCCATAGGTATAATTTATAATATTTATCACTAAATATAAATAACTAGTTTAAAAAAGGTGGATAAGTGGATGTCGCTCTGCTGTACAGTAGGTTACAAGTGGGTCACTGTAATGGATGGTGTTAAATTTGAATTCAATGATATAATATCATTGTATAAGAAAAACGATTCTGAGCGAAAACGGTCAGTCAGCCTATGATATTACCAAGTATATTTGATGATATTATTGTGGATAAAGTAATTTATATATAACCTATTTACGTGGAGCCTTGTTTTAAATTTTCAATCCTTAGCTATAAAAGTTATACATTTTATACATTTTTTACTACAAAATAATTAATAAATTATAAATTTGATAAATGTTGTCAAAATTTGAACTTTAAATGCTTATAAAAAAAAATTGTGCCTATGTATTTTTAATATTTTTCAACTGCTATTAGAACGATATATCGATATAACGATATACTAAATGTTCACGCTTTTTTACCCAACAAAATAATTTTTATTGATATTTATAAAAAAAAAAACTAAAAAAATTGAAAACTGACAATGTCCGTAAACCACTCAAAAAGAGTCAAAATATTTTCAAAATTTTATGGTGTATAGAAAATGCTAATATAAACATTCAGTGAAATTTTCAAGTATCTACAGTCATTCGTTTTTCAATTTCAATAAAATAAAAAAATTGTTACATGAGAAATCAAGTGAATATCAAATGTTGTAAAAATATAAATTTCAGACGCTCATAAAAATAATTTAATTTAAGTTTCTTGTAGACATTTTTTTTTTGATAAAGGTAGACAAACTTATGAGTAATCTTATATTACATTTTCAAATCTTAGATTTAAAAAGAAAAATTTTTATGAATTCTCAACTCAAAATAATTTGCTAATTTTTGTGATTTTTCCGTATTTTGTCAAAATTTGAACTTTAAATGCTTATAAATAAAAACTGTGACTAAGGATTTTTAATTTTTTTCATCTGCCTATGAAACAATTACTTAGGAGCCTTCTTTTAAATTTTCATGCTTTTTTACTCAACAGATAAAATTGTATTGATATTTATAGAAAAAAAAACTAAAAAAAATGGAAACTGAAAATGTCCGGAAACAGCTCAAAAAGAGTCAAAATATTTTCAAAATTTTATGGTGTATAGAAAATGCTAATATAAACATTCAGTCAAAATGTCATGTCCTTACGGTCATTTGTTTTAGAGTTACACCAAAAACCAAAATCGATTTTCTCGACAACAGATTTTGCGTAAAAATTCCCGTTTTTCCTTAATTTTTTTTTTGTTTTTCACGTCGCTTTTGAAAATTACTGGGAAATTTTTACTTTTGACCCCCCCAAAGTACCAACTAGATTCACTTTCCTATCAGAAAAGTTACTATTGAAGAAAATCCAAGCACTTTTACTGTCCTAAAAGGTGATGACAGACACGAAAATAAAAAAAAAACACACATCATTGTAAAATCAATACATTCATCGCTTCGCTCAGAATCTAAAATGGTCAAAAATAATTAAAATTTTGAAAAATAATTACAATACATTACTACTTTCCTTTTTTTATTTTTACACTTTTCTCTAGAAACTTTACTAAAATATTTAAAATAACTCACTTGAGTAAAATGTGTGATCAACATCCAATTTATTTATTTGATGCAAAAGCTTTTTGAATTTTTACACTGTCCCAAAATCAAATCATTACATACCTATCAACTTTAATACATCTTACATATTATATAAATAAAACATATTTTTTAGATCCTTAAAAGATATTGAAGATAAAATATTGGAAGTCCTGAGTTCAACTGAAGGAAATATTTTGGAGGACGAAGGCGCTGTAACCATATTAAGTTCTTCAAAAACGTTAGCAAACGAAATAAAAGAAAAACAAGCAGAATCTGAAATCACTGAACGAATAATAGACAAAACTAGGCAACAATACCGTATTGTTGCCACACATTCAACTAAACTATTTTTCACCATTGATACGTTGGCAAATATTGACCCCATGTATCAATATTCTCTAGCGTGGTTTATACATTTATTCAGTGTAGCTATCAAAAATAGCGTTAAACGTATAAACATCGAAGATCGAACAAATGAATTAATGAAATATTTTACATATTCCTTATATGTTAACATATGCAGAAGTTTATTCGAAAAAGTAATTTTTACGGATAACTTAATATTTTAGTTTTATAATCAAAATATATACAAGCAAATGAAATATATAATATGGTCATTTTTAAACTAATATAAATTGATTTTAACAATATAATTTACATTTTATAACTTAGTAATCTAATAATGTATTAACTATACAATTAACATATTTTTCTTAAAAATATAATATTTAACTGTTGTTGTATAAATACAATATTATAATATGTTATGCATCAAATGTTGTTTAAATTATATCTTTACAAATAATAGATAAGTATTACTTATGATTAAAAAAAATAACAAGGTTAATTTTGTTTGTCTATACTTAGTCATTTAGTTTTAATAATCATTAATTATTATTAGGACAAGTTATTATTATCGTTGATTATGGCTATTAATTTATCTGAAGAATTGGACATGGATGAATGGATATTCTTCCTTACAGGTGGAATTAGTTTAGATAATCCGTACAAAAATCAGATCAGTTGGTTACAGAATAAAAGCTGGGACGAATTATGTAGACTTGAAAATCTTCCCAAATTCAAGGTAATATTTTATAAAATCTTATTTTTAACGTTTAATTATACCTATGTGTATTAAAAAAATTGTACTAAAAAATTAACTTTATATTTAAAGAATATTAAAGTGGATTTCGAAACCAACACGAATAAATGGAAAGAAATTTACGATTCATTGGAACCACATTTGGCAACTTTTCCTGATCCATGGGATAAACATTTAAATTATTTTCAAAAATGTCTCATAATACGTTTACTTCGATATGATAAAATTATACCAGCTGTTCAATATTTTGTTGCTAGTAAGATTATTATTATTACAAATCGTAGATGGTAAATGGTTTTAAATATCTGATGTAATAAATATATTTTATAACAGACGAATCAGTATTGGATCACAAATTTACAGTTCCCATGCCATTTGATTTACAAACAATTTTTGATGACTCCAATTGTTTAACTCCATTAGTTTTTGTTTTGACACCTGGAGCAGACCCAACTGCAATGTTGTTAAAATTTTCAGAAAAACTGGTATTTTTCTATACATAATAATATAATACATATTTTATAAGCTTGATACAATTTACCATAGTTTTCATTGTTTTTACTCAGGGATTTTCAACCCGTTTATCAGCGTTATCATTAGGTCAAGGACAAGGGCCGATTGCCTCAAGACTTATCATTGAAGCTACAAGAATGGGTAACTGGGTATTGTTACAAAATTGTCATTTAGCTAAAAGTTGGATGTCACAACTTGAAATGGTAATTGTTTTAACTTAATTAATCGAATCTAACTGCAATCTATAGTCGACTATTATTTTCATTGAATTTAATTATTTAAAAAGCAAAAAACATATTGACAAAATAATAATTTATTGTTTATACTTAAGTACTAGTTACTATTTCAATTTATAGTTCATTATTAAGATAAATATAAATATAAAAAAATTACTTTTGAGCAAAGTTATTTATTATTTTGTAAAATATTATTATATACAATTTACTTTTTTTTTCATTTTAAAATTTTAGATTTTAATTAGAGTAATATTAATGTATTTATTTTACAATGACGTGTGTGTTTTTATTTTTTTTACGTTATTCTCTATAAATAATAAAAACTTAAGTAATAAAAACTTTTGGTCGGTTAATAAGCTTGGAAATTAAATAAAGGTTTTTTCATAAATTGTTATTATAGCTATTTAAAAAAATCAAAGATACATAAGCACGATGTTGATATTTTGTTATAAGCATTATTAAAGTTCAAACTTTGACAAAATTCGTCAAAATCACTCAAATGTACAAATAATTTCGTAATTTTAAAAATGTATAGAATAATCAATTTTTTAGCTGAGGCTTAAAAAAGTAATTCAAGGTATCTCATAAGTAGTTCATACTGTAACTATAAGTTCAATAAAATTAAAAATAATTCACTACATTTTCAGAAAACCAATTTAGTTTTAAATTATACATATTTTTATTTATTAATAGTATATGTTCAAATTTAAATAGGAAAATAACTAATATTAATTTAACCGGATTACCTAGGCATATCCGGTGAAGTGTGAAGCGACTAGATAACCCCCCCCCCCCCCCTCTATAGCATCCTCACTTAAACCTCATTTTTGAAAGACACGATTAGGTCTTGGATAGTAAGATGGAGTAGTTAGGTTTAAATTTATATTAAGGACCTGACCATAGTGTGAGAGACCCTAAAATCAGTTCGAATCAAAAGCCTAAAAAAGCATCGATACAACCAACAATCAATGGTTCGTAAATGAAACTTCGTAAACTTGTCTTCTTCACTTACTATTTATTAACTTTTCAAATAAACTAAAAGATGAAATATATTTAACTGGAAAAGTTTTAGCAGTTGTCTATTTTATTAGATATGCGAAAGCTTCACTGCTGAGCACACTCATCCCGAGTTTAGACTTTGGTTGACGTCATATCCTGTGGAGTACTTTCCTGTATCGGTTTTACAAAATAGTATAAAAATTACAAATGAACCGCCTAAAGGACTTCGAGCCAACCTTTACAGGTATTTATATTTAATTATATTGATTTAAGAAACATCATAATTGACTATCTACCTTTCGGTGTAGATCGTTTACAAGTGACCCGATTGTAAGCGAAGAATTCTTTGAAGGCTGTAAACAAGGCAGTCATTTCAAAAAGATGCTTTTTGGGCTTTGTTTCTTCCATGCTCTGATACAAGAGCGGCGTCATTTTGGTCCAATCGGATGGAATCGGCCATACGAATTCAACGAGACTGACCTCAGAATTAGCGTCGTTCAGTTACAAAACTTCCTGAACGAGTATTCAAAGATTCAATTTGAAGCTTTGCGTTATTTGACTGGTGAATGCAACTACGGTGGCCGTGTAACCGACGACTGGGACCGAAGGTGTCTAATTACGTTTCTAAACAAATTCTATACGCAAGAAATCGTCAAATATAAAAATTATAGATTTGATAAATCTGGTAAATTTAAGAATAATATGTAATAGATATATTTCACGTGTCTCGCTCAACTCGTTATCATATGTAATTAGGAACTTATTATTGCCCAAATTGGAAACAATACGATCAATTCGTGGATTACATTCAAGAGCTACCTTCAATCACTCGACCTAGCATATTTGGTATGAACGAGAATGCAGATCTCATTAAAGAACAACAAGAATCTGACATTCTTCTTACTTCTGTGCTCAGTACTCAGGTATGTACATCGTACACCAATAGTGTCAAAAATGTTGTAATTCACGAACATTGAATATTGATCATACCATAAAAACATTATCGGAAAAATATTTTTCAAACCGTCATAATAACGGGTTGTTAATAAATTGGTATTAAATACTTAAATTTGAAATTGTACATAGGTATAGGTTATAAATTATTGTTTTATTTTTATCTTTGTTTTATAGTAAATAAGAAGATAGCCGATAGGTACATACTAGTATAATACATTACAATTTATAACATATAAATTCAAAGTAGGTAGTAGGTACAAATAAATATATCAAGCATTATCTCAGTCATAACAATTTTATTCCATAATTGTATTTACTGATAAGTTATAAATTATAACATTTTAATTTATTTCATTTTTTTAAGAAAAATAAAACCATTTACTAACCTATACCTAATCCTTTATTATTATTTGCAGTTATGATTATTGGGTTTTTCAATTGTTAAATCGATAATTTTATTTTAATATACCATATTACTCTCTGATTCTGATTCAGAATACTGTTAGGAAGATAACGTATAAATTTCGAAAATATATTTATTCATTCATCATTATACATGAATATGGTAATGATTATATTATTATGGTTTATTATACTTGTTAAACGCATGCAAAATATAGAATATGGAAAGTTCAAAGGAAGGAAAAGGAATATCGTCAGAAGAACTTATCATTATATTTGCTGTAGATGTTCTAAATAAACTTCCGATTCCTTTTGACACAGTCCTTGCATTAGAAAAATACCCTACTACCTACAATCAGTCTATGAACACAGTTTTGGTTCAAGAAATGGGACGGTTCAATAATCTTTTGAACGTAATAACATCAAGTCTAATTAATGTCCAAAAAGCTATCAAAGGTATGTCGTAGCGTTAATTAAATAAAAGTGTACCTATAACAAATTACGATACGGTACCTACTGAAAATATTTAAATATTAAATTGTTATAATATATGCTAATGATCCACTGTTGATCATTACTAGGGCTCGGATTTTAAAGCAAATGCTTTTTATAAATATAAGGTATAAATCTAATTTTTATACATAAATTCGTTTCACGTAATTCTGATTCCAAATAAACGATTTTATTTTTGCTTTTTTTGTGTAAATGCTTTGTTTGCTTTTTTATTGTTTTTTTCAGTTATTCTAGCTGTGGAATTTGAAGTGAGAGTTTTCACTTAAAAATATTTTTATTTAATTAATAAGAAATGTGAAAACCCGGAATACGGACTAAATATTGGATTATATTGGATTATTATAGTTTTTGTTATCGGCTTGATTGTATATTTATGTATAATATAAATATAGATTTTATTGTAGATTATTGATCTACAGACAGCCTACAGGTCGATAGCTTATCGACTATTGCAGTATATAGCCTGTAGAACCTACGCTCAGTACTCGTTATCGACCAGTTCAAAAAAGTTTTATAGTGTTGTAATTTATAAAAATGTAAAAAGTTAAAACAAATGCATTTTTAAAAAAATTAGTTTTAGAATTTAGTGAAGAATTTTTTTAAACAGATGGATCGATTTCATATTGCAAACTTTGTGAAATAAAAGTGTCATTATTCAGTTTTATAACTAATTCATGTTAATTTTTGGTCATGCTACTTTTTGCTTTTTTTTAAAAATAAATATGCTTCATTTTTGCTTTTTAAAACAATTTTGTGGTTTTTTTGTTATTTATTATGCTTTAAAATCCGAGCCCTAATCATTACTTATGAATTATGATATTCACTAAACCATAATGCTTATATACCTACGTATTGTTCTTTATTAAACAAGATAACAATAAAATATAATGATCTACTTGTATCAATATTGCTGTGAACACACTAAACGCATAAAAAATTGGTTTTTGAAACAACACAAAATACAATCAACGTTTTGACTCTAAAACTACATGAATAATAATATGTGTTTACTTTTTTTATTAGGTCTAATATTAATATCTTATGAACTGGAAGAACTTTGTCAGAGTATCATAAATGGAAAAATTCCGACAACTTGGGCAAGAAATTCCTATCCGTCTTTAAAACCACTGGGGAGTTATGTGAAAGATTTTTTACAGAGAATGGCGTTTTTGCAAGTTAGATTATTAGCTTTCGTATTATATAAATCTGATTTCTTATCAATAAATCAGTCAAAAACCAATTACGTAAAATAGTAAATTTAAAACAAAGAAAAAAGCTCCGATCAATCTAAAATATTACTTATGTCTATTAACAATAATCTATATTACGTTTGAACATTTTAAAAATATTATAATTTAATATAATTAAACCTACACAGGGTATAACTCTAAACCAATAACGGTAACAATTATTAATTTATCTCTGCCCGACTTATATTTCATAAAATCTGAATAGAATAGGTATGTTGTACGTACATACCTAAGCACTCAGGTGTTTAGGTAGGTACCTATTATAGGTACAGTGTCTAAATTTATAATGCTTAATTTACAGCCACTATCTAGAGAATAATAATTGACACAATTTAAAAATATGAATCATAAATAACACATTATAGTTGTTACTAGTTCATATTGCTAATAATAAATTATTCATTGTAATATTTAGAAATGGTACGATAACGGTGCTCCAAAATTATTCTGGTTGTCTGGATTTTATTTCACGCAAGCTTTTTTGACTGGAACGCAACAGAACTTTGCCAGAAAATATAAGATACCGATTGATTTACTAACGTTTGATTATAAAGTATGTCTTCTTATTATCCTACATTACATTCTAGATAATATTTTATAACTGTCAACGTGTATAGCCTTTTTTCTGCATAAGTGTAGTAAATTTCGAAAAACTTTTATAAAAATAAAGCTATTATACATCTATTATATGGGACACACTAACAAAAATAAATTAGAACCTATAAATCTATACATAATAATATATCTAACTGCTAATGTTTTACTATATTAAAAAGTATAAATATTTTTATAATTAAAATCTTTTTCCTAGGATGTTTATAAGATTTAATTAAATATTTTGTACTGAATAATAATTAATAAGATATTTCGACAAAATTTAGCATCAAAAAAAAAAAGGTGGATAAGTGGATGTCGCTCTGCTGTACAGTAGGTTACAAGTGGGTCACTGTAATGGATGGTGTTAAATTTGAATTCAATGATATAATATCATTGTATAAGAAAAACGATTCTGAGCGAAAACGGTCAGTCTGTCTATGATTTTACCAAGTATATTTGATGATATTATTGTGAATAAAGTAATTTATATATAACCTATTTACTCGGAGCCTTGTTTTAAATTTTCAATCTTTAGCCATAAAAGTTAAACATTTTATACATTTTTAACCACAAAATAATTAATAAATTATAAATTTGATAAATGTTGTCAAAATTTGAACTTTAAATGCTTATAAAAAAAAATTGTGCCTATGTATTTTTAATATTTTTCAACTGCTATTAGAACGATATATCAGGAGCCTTATATTAAATTTTCACGCTTTTTTACCCAACAAATAAAAATTTATTGATATTTATAGAAAAAAAAAACTAAAAAAATTGAAAACTGACAATGTCCGTAAACAGCTCAAAAAGAGTCAAAATATTTTCAACATTTTATGGTGTATAGAAAATGCTAATATAAGCATGCAGTGAAATTTTCAAGTATCTACAGTCATTCGTTTTTTAATTACAATAAAATAAGAAAATTGTTACATGAGAAATCGAGTAAATATCAAATGTTGTAAAAATATAAATTTCAGACGCTCATAAAAATTTAATTTACGTTTCTTCTAGACATTTTTTTTTTGATAAAGGTAGACAAACTTATGAGTAATCTTATATTACATTTTCAAATCTTAGATTTAAAAAGAAAAATTTTTATGAATTCTCAACTCAAAATAATTTGCGATTTTTCGTGATTTTTCCGTATTTTGTCAAAATTTGAACTTTAAATGCTTATAATTAAAAACTGTGACTAAGGATTTTTAATTTTTTTCATCTGCCTTTGAAACAATAACCTAGGAGCCTTCTATTAAATTTTCAAGCTTTTTTAATCAACAGATAAAACTTTATTGATATTTATAGAAAAAAAAAACTAAAAAAAATGGAAACTGAAAATGTCCGGAAACAGCTCAAAAAGAGTCAAAATATTTTCAAAATTTTATGGTGTATAGAAAATGCTAATATAAACATTCAGTCAAAATTTCATGTCCCTACGGTCATTTGTTTTAGAGTTACACCAAAAACCAAAATCGATTTTCTCGAAAACAGATTTTGCGTAAAAATTCCCGTTTTTCCTTAATTTTTCTTTTGTTTTTCACGTCGCTTGTGAAAACTACTGGGAAATTTTTACTTTTGACCCCCCAAAGTACCAACTAGATTCACTTTCCTATCAGAAAAGTTACTATTGAACAAAATCCAAGCACTTTTACTGTCCTAAAAGGTGATGACAGACACAAAAATAAAAAAAAAAATAAAAAAAAAAACACACATCATTGTAGAATCAATACATTCATCGCTTCGCTCAGAATCTAAAATAACGTGTTCACTAAAAAACGTTTGGGAAATAGATTATCAATAAATCTATGTTTAGAAACAGATATATTTATCACAATGAAAAAAGTAGAAATAGCTTTATAAGAAAACCACAATAATTACAAAATACATCAAGTAGGTGCTTATTTATTATCTATGATTATCTGACGAATCAGAATTCAAAATTTATTGATAAAATATATTATTTTGTGGTTACATTAGACGTCTGAATTTATATATATATTTATAACGTTGGTTAGTACGCTAGGGGAAATTAAGACAGTTTGCAATAATTGTGTGCTACAGTCTTCAGTCGACAGAAAATAATATATCATATAATATCGTCATAATAAGACAACACTACAACAGTATAACAATAATATAATGTCAAACATTTTTAAAATAATGACTACCCGAGGGACTATACAGTATTATTATACATAGAGTATCAGAGCTTATAAAATGTAAATTGTTTAAAGATAGCCAAAGTTAAAAACAGTGCAATAAAATATAGGTACCTAATAATGAAATATAGACTGCAAGACTAAAACCTAAATGGATAATAAAACAAACATAATCTTATGAAATAAAAAAATTAATTCTGGTTAGGTCAAAAAAATGTTTGGTCAATCATAGCAGTTACATTATAATCTAATATTATTATATATTATATTGCATAATACCTGCTATTCGAAGATCTCTACCACGTTGGTGGATATGAAACTCGACCAGGAGTTATCGTGGAGGGAGGAATCATTAAATATTTTGCCAATTATATTATTATTATAATAGGTATGGAAAAAAACCTATGCTCAACTACCGAGGGGTGAGAATCGCATTCACATATTGCCTGCCTCCTGCCCTTCTGCCCTCCTCCCTCGAATAATAACTGGTCCATCCCAATAACCGCGTTGTATTATAAATATATGCGAATGGATAGCGAATAATGATGACAACACATTTTTAAACTGCCGCAGATATTAAAGAAATCCGCGGCGACGGACGTCGAACCCTTAGACGGCGTCTACGTGTACGGTCTGTACTTGGATGGGGCCCGGTGGAGCGACCGGAGGGCCGTGTTGAAAGAATCGAAACCGAAACAGCTGTTCTGCGCCATGCCGTTGATCCACTTGCTGCCTGCGATGAGGTCCGCGGCGCCACCCGGCGCAGTATACCTGTGTCCGATGTACAAGACGGCCGAGCGGAGGGGCACGCTGTCCACCACCGGACATTCCACCAACTTCGTGATCGCCGTGTCAGTGCCCATCGACAGACCACCCGACCACTGGACCATGAGGGGCGTCGCTCTCCTCTGTCAGTTGTCCCAGTGACCCAGTATTGTTGACGCGAACGAATTCACTGCAGTACTGCACGCTACCACACGAATGGCGTCCCTCGGGAACACAATAATTGCATTACAATATGACGTGCCTATATTAATACCTAATATTTTGATAACAGTACAATATTATTATGTTTTCATTCCTTACAAACGCGTTATGTTTTAGATTCTCAGTTTTACACACATTTTTTTTTAACATAAATATGTTTTTCCTCGTGTTTTTCTGACCGATTTTACGAGGTCAAATTTTTTGACGCTTTGGTAATTGGTATTAATTACCATAGAAACGCCAATCAAATGTTCTGGATAAGTGCCAGGGTCGGGTTTAAAGGGGTGTCTAAGGGGGCATAGCCCCCCCCCCCCCCCCTTGGGACTAAGCTAACTATTTTACAAAGCCAAGTATTATGATATATTGATATATTAATAATCATTATAAAATATCGTCAATCGTCATTGATGAATATGATTATTTATGGATATTTGAATATTTAGGCTTCAAGCTATTTTTGGATTGTCTGACATGACGTGTAATATTATTATGAAAATATATATGGCTCCACGTGGAGCCCAGTTTATTTATGTTAATAATAATTATATATATAATATATATCTATGTATATGTATTACTTATAAAGAATTGATTATCTTCCTTTATTACGAGAATCGAGCAAATGGTACAAAAATAGCCCGAATTTCAAACGACAGTCTGCAGAAGTGCTGATAACGATTAATTTTTCAAAAGTTAAAAAAAGAAATATGGAATTAATAATGTAATCTATCTATTTTATGTATATTTTTTTTATAAATAATTAGCTAATTTTTGTTGTTAATTATATGTGTATATCTATATTTTTAAATGGTTTCAGATAAATATTGATAACAATGTAACTATTTAAAATTTGTCACTATTGTGAAAAAAAAAATGATTTACTTATGAGGGACTCAAAAATATAATCTGTAATTTTAAATTTTACATAGATTTAAAAAAAACAACTAACTAAATTCTTGAACCTCTATTAGCCCCCCCCCCCCCCCCTTGGTGAGTGATAAAACCCGCCCATGGCATAAGTCTCATACGTAACAAAATCAAATGTTAAGAAATAGCTTCAATTCTAACTACAGTGAATCAAGTTTCATATTTTTCTTATAGAATATGTACCGCTCTCAAGTGTAACGATGTAAATTGTACAATAATTAAACAATGAATTCAATAAAATTAATATGTTTTGACTTTATTTTTCAATAATTTGTAATTGGTATTTTTTTTTTTTTTTAAATAATTTATAGATTAAATATCCCTTCGTCTCTAACATGACCCTCCACCAAGACCTAGGTATTAAAACAGTGGAAGAAGAAGCTGCTATCTTCTATAAGCGTTTTTATAATAAATTAGAAAACCACGAAAACCTTCTGATTAAAAATCTACATATCCCATCACTTCCTGGAAATCCCCGTCGCAGGCTGAAAATGAAATGGTGTAGGGATCACCTAACTTAATCCTAACATTCCTAAGCTAAATAATCATATAATAAACAAGCTAAGTGCTACTGATGGGTGGCTTATTATTCACGTAACCCCATAATGTTTTGTACCCTAAACTCACATATACTTATTGTGCTTAATTGTATAGATTGTATATTTCTTGTAAAAATAAAAAAAAATAAAAAAAAAAAAAGATTAAATATTATTATTATTTTTATTAATATAATATTTTTATTTAAATAAGTTCAGCGACCCTCCAACAAAGAACATATTTATGAGTTTATGACCAATAGATTTTCCATGCAGAGAAAAAATATCAAATGGGATGCTACATTAAAAAATGTATCGATTTTTTTGTTTGTAACAGTCATTGCATTTTGGAATTTGAAACAGACAATTTGTAGAAAGATAATATGATAGAAAATCTGATCTATAGTTGTACCATTGATTATACAATACATTTTATATATCTAATACCATTAACTATACAATAGTGTATTATATAAATATATATTCAATGGTTATACCAACGGCTGAGACACGATTGAGCTAAATTGTTGGCGTATCAAAGGAAATCGGAATACGAAAAAAAACCTACACGATTGAGCATAAAAAATTCTACAACGTTGCCATTTTCCATTTTGAACTATATTATACAAAAATATTTATTTAAATAATTATAATAATTCAAAATATAACATATCAAAAAATAACATGATTTCATAGTCAATAATAAAGTCACATTTTATAAATCTGTTTGATAATAATACTGATAATGATAATAATAATAATAATCATAATAATAGTTATGAAAATAATAAAATCAAAATATGGTACGAATTAAAAAAAAGATACTGCATGGTTAATAAGTCAAGAATACTATAAAGTATGGGTGATCGAACACTAATATTATTTGTGTAATAATTTTGGAATTGTATCTTAATTTATTATCTTATATTTTCCCCCAATTTTAAATGTTTAAAACGTCAGAACTTTATTGCTACGGAACTAATTTATTTATTAATCGATAACTTTGTCGATAAAGCTGGACTCAGCTCACGGCTCGCGTCTGGTATCATAATAATTGGTGTAATAATACGTGAAAATAATAAATTACAAAATTTCGGCCACGTGAATGTGGCAACATCGCATAAAATATTCTATGCTCAATCGTGTTGCTAAAAAGGTATATGCTCAATCGTGCTTTACCGGTACCAACACGGGTGTCAAAAAAAGGAATACCTATCGCAATAATTTTCTTAATATAATTTAGAAAAATTACCATACAACCAGAGAAACAAGAGGCAAGACCATTTTTTGACAAAGTCGCGAGTTTATTAGCGCAATCTATATATATCAAAATGGAGACAAAAAATTCGAAATTGCATCAGTTGAGAACGGCTGGGCCGATTTTGCTAAAATTTTTTTTAAATAATAGTGAATGTCGGGGAGCGGGTTTATAGCATAAATTATGGACCTAACTGATGTGAGTTAGAGATTTAGAGACAAAAACTGAGTTACTTCGGTGGCGCCATCTAGCAGAAAAAAATATAAATAATATAAAAATAATAAAAATAATAAATAAATAATACAAATATCGATAATAGCTGGGCTTGAAATCGATTAATATCGATAAAAATCGAAAAAAAATAATATATTTTTATATTCTGGTTGATATACATTTTTTATTTTAGACACTCATAACTCTAAGCATAAAAATTCTCTCCAAAAAACAATAGTCGTTTTTGATTGAAAAAGTTCTTAGATAACATAAAACGATAATCTTTCAAAATAAAATGAATAATGTGCCAACTATTATATTTGTTTACTCTAGAGTTATGAGTGTCTAAAATAAAAAATGTATATCAACCAGAATATAAAAATATATTATTTTTTTTTCGATTTTTATCGATATTAATCGATTTCAAGCCCAGCTATTATCGTTATTTGTATTATTTATTTATATTATATATTATTATTATTATTTTATAAAGCTGTAGAGTTTGTTTGTTTGTTTGAACGCGCTAATCTCAGGAACTACTGGTTCAAATTGAAAAATTAATTTTTTGTTGGATAGTCCATTTATCGAGGAAGGCTATAGAACACCACACTATGATAAATTAATAGAAGCCTGGGGAAGTGATCAAACAGGGATTTTGAGACTTACGGTGGAAATGTTTGTTTATATATATGGTCGTTATTGGTTATAGAAGAAATAATTAATAGATAAAATATTTATTTATTTTTTAAAAAGGGTTGATTTTTTTTAAAGAAATGATTATTTTTAGAAATGGTTGAATTTTAAGAAAGGATTAATTTTTAGAAAGGGTTACATTTTAGGGGAAAATGTCAAAAATTTACTTTTTACTTTTTTAAAAAGGGCTAAATTTCCTTTTTTACTTTTATACTTTTTTTTTATCAAAGTTATACCAAGTAAAAACGACAAACTTGGTATGACTTTGATACTTTAGAGTTAATTCATACACTTACGTACAAACAGCACGGGGTCCGCGATCTACCGCAGGTAGATTGCCTACCTGATAATAACTGCTGCGAATTAGAATTTTTATCTCGGGCAGCAGAAAATTTAAGATAAATATAGAATATCAAACACTGAATATTTAATAACGCATTGAACAAAGTTTGAGTCATATAAAAGTTTGTACATTTAACGGGTAACGAAGTGCACGGTATCAGCTAGTTTACTATAATATTTTGAATTTTTACTACCTGCTCAATGTGGGCACAATTGACAAGCCCTAGTACGACAATACTTCAATACAGACATTGGGTTATATTGATCAAGGATAAACATTTTATGATTATACTATTACCTGCAATGTTGTATAGTGGTGAGAGGGGGGTAAGGAGTTAACCCCCCTCCCAGAAACTAAAGTCTATGTGTGTAGAATTATTATTATTAATTAATAATAACTATACTGTCAGGAATCTCGACTCAGGATTACTACAACCCCCCCCCCCTCCCGCCGAAATCAAATCCTTTATACGTCGCTTACTAGTTACTACTCTATCTACTATAAACGTCTCACTCTCATATACATAGTCTCTGTAGGTATTTGTTTGTATGATTATACATTAATACAATGTACACAGGCCCCGCAGGTTGTTTTTTACGAGAATTTCATAGTTTCACATATACATTTCTGGTAGTTCTGACACGGATGACTTGATTACAATTCAAAAAAATAACGATAATTATAAATTGTAATATTATTGAATAAGGGTCGAGTTAAGTAAATAGTCCGGTCATAAGGTAGTTTGTGTTAGGGTGAGTTTGTATAAATTGCAATACGTAATGCGTCTGAACTTTGAGCGAACGATTTTAAAACATTGTAATGTGTCTGGGTGGTATTTTAAATATCATTTAAAACTCACTCGCACACAATATTGTTTTTCTTTGAGTTGTGCTGGTAAAAACTAAAAAAGTAATGATCCAAACGACCAAACCTGCAGGGCCTAAAATTGTGTGCAGTAGCTAATATTAAATGTGCAGTACTATTTTCGGCTTTTAAAAATTTTTATTTGATTAATATTCATTAATGATTATTGAACATTACTAATTAGCATATTGTATTCGTTTAAAATCCTTAACATTACAAATAATACCGACTACACCATATTCTGGGTGGCTTATAACATAATAAGTACTTTAACCCAAGCTATTTAGTTTTTAATTGTATAATGCTTAGTCATATAGGTATCAAGAACTTTTATAGAAGATTGTCTTAGATTGTATTTATTATAACTAATTATTAATAAATAGCAAAAACAATTATGCAATGAAGTTATATGTGGTATGTGCACTACTAGGTCTATGTTCATTATTTTATAATATTTTGGTGTAGAGTCAGGTGTGCAGAAGCAAAATATCTTAATTTTAGGCCCTGGACCAAACACATTACGCTTCCAGTCAAAATGTAATTGGCGCCACGTCGGGTGAATAATAACGTTGGTCCATAGCCTGCACTATGTCACTGCAACCGCTGTAACCATTGGACCGTTCATATTTACTACCTCGGTATACAAATAATGTTATCAGTATCCCGGTGTCGTTTGTTTACGTTACGGCTTGAGGAAACTGGATAATCCGTCATTCCGTCAGTGTCTTAGCTTTCGCCGTTTACAGTTTATTTCTTATTTAGTAATAGTATAATACGGTAATTAGTAATCATACACTAACGGTAAATTAGTGAATAATAAATAGTAATTTCCAAATATTAATTAAGTATTTTGTTCTCTGTAGAATTTAACTGATTAAACCACTTACGTTTATGCAAAACTGAACTGTGAAACGAATATTCGGAATCCATTTATCAAGGATTGCGATTACTGAGATGAAATAGTAAAATCTCCGGAAAGAAGATTGTTCACTGCGTTTTTTTTTTCTGTACACTGCTAAAACCGATTGAACTTGGTAAAGTCCTATGCGGGCACAATATAACATCGTCATTTGCAATTGTTTTGTATACACGACGTTGTAATGTTGCGTCAAACATTAAATTATTTGTTGTTTTTATTTTTCACCCAGAATCGAAATGGTTGCTGAACATTTGTTGTAAATGGAGCCAAGCAAAGTAACGAGTAAAACCAGTAGCTTGAAATCATTGGTGCTGAAAGCGTGGGGTGAACGTTGGACTGAAATTCAGTGGGGCATATCTATAAAATCGGTAATTATTTTTTTTTTTTTTTGGTAAATCGTTGGCCAATGTACTCGTGTTACAAAAAAAGTACCCCTATCATAGATTTGCCATATTGAAGTTACCATTAGTAAAGCAGCCAATTGATGAAAACTGTATTGTTTATTTAGTTTTCAAAGTCAAAACTCATTTAAATGACTTGTTTGAAATTAGGTGTATATAAGTACTTATTTTAATAAAAGTGGTATAAATAAATTGGGATTTACTTTTTTATATTATTAATTATTATATTCCGGAATATTTAAAGCGTTAACTGATGCTGACCTTTTACCATCTAATAATGACAAAATGCAAAAGTTTATCATAGAATAATATGATTTCTTACAAATTTCGAAGTTGATACTTCTGTATTTAATAGTAAATGTGTAAATTACTGATGATGTTGTGGTCCAGGTTTAATTAATTTTCAGTTTGTAACATGTATAATAAAATTTATTTCATTAGTAGTGTGATACCTGTCAACTGACCATCATTACTTGTGTATCTATAATAAAAAAACAAATAAATTGTACTATTTTAGTTCTTAAACTACATAATACACCTAGATACCTGTTTAAATTTCCATATTAAAAATAAATTATTATATTTTTCTTGTAAATTTGCCTAGTTAACGTTTTTCAAAGGTTTCTTATGAGAGTGTATTGGGAAATTTAAACAAGTAAAAAAAGGAAAAAATCTTCAATTGTCTACAAATCTGCTTATATAGACATATTTAATTTTTAGTTTTTTGAATGTTCATTTATTTTTTTTTGTTATTATATTAACTATTATCTACAGTGAAGTGACAGTGATTCAACCGTTTTTTTAATCAGGTGTTATAACATCCACTCAAAATGACTGCCAAATGTGAACAATTTGAAACCAACAAATGGACAATTATATCTTCTAAAAGTCATATACTAGGATCGGGATGTTCTTCGCGCAGTCAAGTACCATCGCTATCATGTTGTGACTTTTGTCGCTTTTCTATTGAATTGCAGCTTCATCATTTACCTGAAATGGTATTTCCTAATAATATTTTAGAAATTAAATATGATGGCCAATCTGGAATACGATTTTGTGCCTTGGATTCACTCAGGGACGTTGACCCTTGCAGAGCACCAGTGAAAATTGCTTGTTCAAAAGAATGGAAAGAATCTAGACTCGATAGTGGTCTAGTAGATAAAGATGTTAATATGTTTGATTGGACATATTCAACATACTATGAAGGCACTTTATTTGGATATTCAGTTGCTGAAGCTACTGAAGAGCGTATAAACATGGAGAAACTCAAAGTTCAAGAAGAGATACTTTTCTACTCAGACTTGACTTTATTTGAAGATGAATTACATGATAACGGTGTTGCTGTATGTTCTGTAAAAATCCGCTGTATGCCTAGCGGTTTTTTCGCTTTGTTGCGATATTTTTTACGTGTAGATGGTGTCATGATGCGTATACATGATACACGTTTGTATAAAGAAGCAGAATGGGATTATGTACTGAGAGAAGTTTGCCGTAGAGAATTATACACTACAGAAATACCAGTTGGAAAATCTGGCTCATTAACTGATCCTGGAAGCTTTGCCAATACTTTACCCATTGTCTATGAACGTTATGAAAGAATTAAGTTTGATAAAAATTTGTAACTTTTTGTATTTTTTTATCTGTTTAATAGATACTGGTTTTGGCTATATTTTAGTAATATTATTTAATAGAAGATATTAAAGTAGATTTAAGTAATCGATTATAACTAGCAACAATAAATATATGCATATCTTAAATCTCAATACATTGTTTTGTTTATCTAACATAGTATAATATTTTATATTATCTATGCTTATGAGTTTATGAAATTAAGAGTATTCTACCCATGCGTTTGTTGATTACAAACGTACAACCTAGAACATTTTTGTTCTATAGTTTCAGTAGTGTACTGTTAGTTTTGATATTAGTATATTACAGTGAAGACCTATTATCAATCTTTTATGTAAGAACATTATATATGTGTCGGCAATTTTTTCAATATTATAATTTTCAAGCAAATATTTTAAGTTATGTAAAGTATTACAAATTAATATGCTTATATCTGAATATCTTTAATATTTTAAATATTGAATAAAAACTGTAGCCTAGAAGTTTGTTAATAGGTCAATTCACTTTAATATCAAAACTTATGGCACAATAATGAAACTAGTGAATGAAAAAATTTGGTATGTCGTTTGTGGGTGAGACGGAGACAACAAATGCATTGGTAGCCTCATCTTAATATACTTATTAAAAATCTCAACAATCTCCAAACAATAATTTACCTATTAGTAATAAATTAAATATTGTTAAAGGTTTTTTTTTATCATAATAAAAATAATAATGTAAAGTGTTAACATATTTATGAAAAATTTTATTCCTACAAAACATTTTGTTTCCAAATAAATAATATCCAAGGTATCATTTTCCGTTCTTTAGTTATTTAACGAACACTTAAAACGGTGTGACATTTATAAAAGAAAGAAATATTTTAACTTATAAATATTCTACCTTGAGTTACCCAATTTAACACAGTTATAGAAATCAACCTTCAAGAAATATGAAAATATACAAATACCAATTTAGTTATGTTGTCCAAATAAAAATTAATCGGGAAATATGATAGCAGTTTTTTTAAGCAATTTTTAATTTAATATTTTAATATAAAAAGTAAAACAAATAATATTACAATTATTGAACTAATAATCACAATTGTTAACTGTTTGAATGTACGTTCAAATTTATAATTTTAAATGTTTTATTTTCTAAGATCAACTTTAACTTGAATTGGTTCAGATTTATATAAATTTTATATTTCTCATTAAATAGGTACTGTATGTATTTAAAAAAACTGTCCATGTAAAAGTCATACTTTATTAAATATTAAACCTAATAAATCTATAAAATGTAAATATATTCACCAAGTACTATATACAGTAAGAAAAAAATGAATACCTATTACCCTCTACACTTTGTTTAAATTATTTGATTTTCTTTTAACTCTATGATTGTTTAATTGTAATTTTATATAAAAAAAGTATGAAATTAAACTATCAATAATCTAAAATCTAAATATCCATTATCTAATAATTTAATCTAATACTTGTGTGTTATTTAGGTTCTGCCCAGAGGGGTCAGTGGAGATGTCTATAATTTGGCCGACATAATATTATCACAAGCGCTAGTGGGTTCTTATCCCAATGAACTTGTACTTTCTTATTTAAGACATTCACTAAACTGTCAAGTAGGTTAATCATAAATACTATGTAAACAGCAGTAATAATATTTTTATTTTATTTTTAGCTCGTGTCTTATGCAGCTATCCTTCAGCGCATTAGCAAATATGACAAGTTTCAAAAAAGATCATGTGTTATTATTTTGCTTGATTTCCTTGAATCTACACTTGTATGCACAACACCTACATAATAATGTGCTTGATTTGAGATTTTGAGTTTTAATTTTTAATTTTTTTTTTCTTAGCATGGCATAACATGTCGAGGAAAACCAGAAGAGAGTGTACTAGCTGTAGCACTATTGTCGTTGGTTGATTGGCTGCTGACTTGTGTCCGTAGTGGACATGTACCTAAAGACGGTACCACCAATCGTCTTGAAGATCGTATTGCAAACAAATCCATTCAAATTTTAGAATATCTTTTAAACAATGATTTTATATTTGCTATGCTTTATTTGGCCAAACATGATGATGCTGGTAAGTCATTATATAATAATTATTAGTAACTGGTAATATAATAATATATATAATGTACATCATGCTTCAATAAATAAATAATATTTTTTTGTCTATCTAGAACTGTACTTAGTCATTGTGAATAAGTGTCAAGAAATTAGTCAAGATGTGCAAAATTCAATGGACACAAATATTCCACATGTGCACAATGTTTTAATGTATTTTAGATTTTTTTTATATATTAGAAAAAAGAAAAAGATTAGATCTATTAATGATTTTGCTTCTTTCATAGACAATTATGCAACATTGACTTTAAAAATTCAACCAAACTTACAGCGATGGAATCAGTAACAACTTACAATGAACCAATTACTTATGTACTACAACCATTGTTAGCCATTAGAGTGATGTTGAACCCTACAACAGAGACTCAAGTATTGGTGGATAAATTAAAAATGATTCGTCAAATTAAAGTTTGTACTACTAGTGGTAATAAAAAAAATCACTTTTTAATTAATGTTTTTCTTTCATTTTAAAGGGTTACAGTAATCCTCGATTGTACTGTGAATTGATTCGCGCTTGTCTTATGTGTTTACGAGATTCCTTGAGTAAAGAAGATCACGGACCACAATGGGGTGCATTTACATTCATTAAACTGCCACACATCATAAAGCATCTGTGTGAGGACTCAAAAAGTTTCAAAGCGTCTGAAGAAGTGATTGAAGGTTTTGAGATGTTATTAGAGATGTTTCCATTGCTGGATTTCATTGACTCACATACAGCCTGCAGTTGTATAGAACTTCTACTCAACGAATTAGTAAAACTAGAATTTGTCACTGAAAATCAATGCAGTTCAATAATTGCTAGGAGGTATTCATTTTTTAATTTTATAAACATTAAATAGTTTAAAACTTAATCATCTTTATTACTTAGAGCCAGTGTAGTTTCAACACTTAGTAGCCCAAATCCCCCCTCAAATGTTTTGACCATTATTATGAGAACAGAACCTACTTTACAAAGAATGCTTAGGACTTTAGATTCCGACTACTCTAAAATTCAAGTAAGATATTACTTATTACTATTGATTTATCCTTAAAGAGAACACTACACAGGCATTTGTTGTCTCTGTCTTACAAGTGTAAAATATTATAATAAATAACAAATTTACACTCAGCAGATCTCGTTTAAGTTAGTTAGTATAAAAATTAGAGTGAATCGACCTATTATGAATCTTGATGATAAGTACATTATCTGAGTTTTATGAGGGTTTTTTTACGATAGTTAATTTTTTAGCAAGTTTGGCATTTATAAAATAGCTTAAACTAAAATTTTATTGCTCACATAACTCATTTAAAAACTGAATTATTATAATTAAAAAATTCCACATTCAAATATTCAATCATACATAATGTTCTTCTTCTTGCCATCAAGTTTCATAATAAGTCAATTCACTCTAATTTTTAAACTAACGAAGCTAAATGTGATCTGTCAACCGTAAATTTGGTATGTTATGCACTTGTAAGATGGATACAACAAAATGTCTGTGTAGTGTCCTCATAACAATACTAATGATGTTTGTGTATTTTTAGGAGGCTTTAGTTAGTGTACTCAGTCAAGTACTCTCTGGTAACAGTTTAGAGTTAATCCTGGCAGCAGCATCAGTTGAGGGTAAACTGCGCATGTTTGTCTCTAAAGTGATAAAATTTAATGAATTCAGCAAGCAAATAAATCTACAAGATGGTTCTAAGTCTGTACGCACTAATGCAGTATTATTTGACATGACATTCTTGATGCTCTGTTTTATAACTCAAAAATATGGATATCAAGTAAATCGTATAAACTAATATAAATGGAAAATATATTAATAAACTTTTTTGTTTTAATAGTCAATTTTCCTTGATGGTGGTAATGATACATTTTTTGAGAAATGGTGCCGGCAGTGTATGGTTGAACTCGGAAATCCCAAATCTCATGAAACTATAATGGGTGAATGTGATCCAAGTAAAGTAACAGCTCTATTAACTGCTATTAATGATGGAGAAGATTTAATAAATTGGTTTGTATTAAATTTCCAAATAATATTAAATAATTTTTAATTGAAAAATATTTTTAGTGATACAAGTTGGGACCAAATTTGCATAACTATAATTGGTGCCACACACGATGTTTTAGTTGCTTGGGAAAATTCTACATTAAGCAGTAATGATGTTAAGCGTATTTTAGATGCAATGCGTTCATCAATGTTTTGTTTGCCTATTTGTGCAGCAGCATGGCTCTGTTCTTATATGCAGGTATGTATTTTACATTATATAATATAATATAAACATATTTTGTTGTAATAGAACTAAATAATTTAGGTATTACATCAAGACGCTTTGCTCAAGCCATTAAATATGGTACAACAGTTATTAAATGTTCTTCCAGAGACTGAAGAAAGTCAAGACAACTACTCTAAATGGTAAAATTCAAAAATAAATATTAAAATATCCGTTGTTAGTTATTACAAACAAATTTGTAATTTTTAGCCGTCAAGTATTGATGTGTCAAATTATACGTAAAATGCAGCAAGATTTGAATCCACCGACAATGCCATCCAAACCTTCTCACAGGTAATGTACATTTTTTCTCCATGCTAATAACACTTAATATTTAAATTTAATTTTTGTAGTATTATATCAAAAGACTCAATCCTTGAACAACTTATACCCATTTGGGAGAGTATTTTGGAAGAAGGTTGGTTAAATGTAAAAAATGCTCAAAAATTAAAAACAACATTATTCACAGCTGGATCAGATTGGTTTGTCAACAATTTAATCAAGGTTAATATTATTATTTATACTAAAAATTATATATTAACATAATTTTATACAATTGACCAATACATTTTCTGCAGGAAATGATGAAGTTACAGTATCGCGATGAATTAGAAAAAGCTGTTGACTTATTGTTTGCCATATTTCATTTTGATATTGAGTTCTGTACACTTGCATTACTAGAACTGATGCCTCAGTACCTGTTTAATCCAGATATGTAAGTTGTGTGTTATAAAAAAAATTTCAAGCCATTTCAAATGTAATTCTTACAGAAATGTAGAGCTGATTGAGCCTCAACAGACTGCACTGGCTAAACTGTGTTCATATTGCATTTACGCATCGGTTGAATTGCAGCAAAACAGTATAATAAAAAACGATGTTCATAAAACACCAATCAACATGGACATTGTAAGAATGATGCATGTTTAATAAACCAGACGGTTCTTTAATTTATTTATTTCTAGGACATTGACAATTCGTGGCCACCAAATAAAATAATGCGCTTGGATAACGGAGATTGTGATTCTAATGGTACTGGAATAAATGGAATATTATTAAAAGCGCTTGTGGCTCTTTTTCGTCGTATTGCTGTTGTTGCTTCAAGACATGAACAATTGTGCCGAGAAACCCATTTTGTGTTGAGATTGCTTGAACAACTTGTTATGTGTGGACGAGGATCATCACAGATTATTCTCAGGCATTTACCACCAACTCTGGTTAGAAATTGTGAATGTTTTAATATTTTTTACAGTAATTGTAACTTGTACATTCTGTTTCTAGTTGCCAAATTTGATACGTTGCGTTCCAGAATTGTTTACTGTAGATTTGATTTTGAATCTATATGACTTGAATTGGCCATCTGGTCGGAAAGCTGCCACTAGTGATTTGTGTCTATTGCAGAAAACTCGTTGTGCAAAAAATACAGAGTAATGCTTAATTCATAAAACAATATAATACATAATATAACTTTAATAACAATTAATTTCAGGTATTTGTAAGTGATTAATAAATTTAAACTAAACGACATTTGGAAAAAATTATTTGTTTAATACTGTTGTTGACCGACTTAAACAAAAATGAAGAATGATTAATATACATTACCAACATTCAATGTGTTTTTATTGTATCCGGGTAACAGAAAATTCATAAACTGTGTATTATTCATATTTATTAATTACTTATGAGGTACTAAGTCAATTAAAAATATTTTTTTATTGCATTAAGTACTTAATTAATTTTTATATTTTGTATAATATTTTATATTATGTGTTCAAGTAATTAATTATGGTTACAATTATGTTTGATAATGCATAATAATATTATGTTTAGTTAAACGTATTTTTAAATTTGCTTTTCATTCAAAAATATTATTCAAATATATTTTGCATTTGATTTAATATGAAACACCACAATCATTTTAAAAGTATAACCTTAATAACATTAATAATTATATCATATAAAATAATGAATTAATTACAATTTTCATAGCAATATGGTATCATATAAATTACTCAGATTGGTCTCCAGCAGTCATGTACCAAAGTTAGGTACTTTACGTGCAATATCGAATGATTTTTTTTTAAATTAAAATTTAACTTAAGTAATTTTATTTTTTTCTTCCACTTATTGGTCTAAATACACGAAAAAAATGTGTATTATCTCCATCTTACACACGGACGACAAAGAAAATGTTCGTTTGCCAGTTTCAATAGTGTGCTGTTATTTTTGATATTAGAGTGAATTTACCTATTATCAAACTGTTAGGTAACAACATTATCTGTGTTCTCTCGTTGGTTTAGTGGATTTGATTTAGATCTTGGTGTATATTTTAACGCGGTTTAAACTACTTAATCTCTAAAAACAATTGTGAGGTTTTCGTCAAATACAATTGAGTAGGTACTAAAAAAAAAAAATAGGTAGTGTTTGAGTATAAAAGCTACATACAAACATTTTAAAGTTTCTTTATTCGAGGCGGCGAGGCCATAAGCGCAACAATTTGATGCATAATAGTATACTTTTACCTAATCTGCCCGAGTAACCAATGGCAACAACATCTATCTGTCTAACTATATAAATGTGAAATGAAAATCACGGAGAAGGTTCTTATGAAAGAAAATTTTAGGAAAAGTAGGATATCTGAATGTCAAAAATACAACAGTGGCGACATCTGTCCATAAAAAAATATCAAAATAATAAAATAAAAATGTAGTTTATTGTTGCAGATTAAAATAATAATTGTGTATTATATTAAATTGGTTTTAAATATTATTCATGGGTATATGAAACTCTTAGAATATATTATTATATTTTATACACACGAATGACATTTGCAACTGTAATTATTTTGGAAAAAATGAATTCATCCCACTGTTGTACTAATGCCTAATAGTAAAATAAATTACTCAAATCAAAATAATATCATCAAATGTTGGTACTTGTAGTAATATATTATAGGCTGACGGACCGTCTTCGCTCAGAATTGTTTTTCGTATACAATGATTTTATATCATTGAATTCAAATTTAATACTATCCATTACAGAGACCCACTTATAATCTACTATACAGCCAGGGCTGCATTTAGGGGGGGAGCGCTGGGTACAACTGCCCCGGGTGCCAGTATTATGGGGGCGCCAAAATGTTGTCAGAAATTTGTTTACTAGTAAATTATTAAAATTTTATAATTTTAATTATTTTAATAACAGTATTATATATTATAATTTCGTATAATATTATTATGCTGTTTGAAATTTATTATTTAAACAACCAATGTATTTATAGCAATATAGCCATCAGTGATTGATAATTGCATATTAATATACCTGATAACAGTTCCCAAATGTGTTGTGATTATGTCAATAGACATCAATTATTTATAATAAATACGGGCGATACTGCGTATTTTGCTATCGTGTGCGGCGTGTCATTTTACAGCACAATTATTACTTATTTTATTACTTATTAGCAGGGCTCGGAACTTTATGCATTTGCATCTTTCTCAGGAAGCTGCATATTTCAAATCTGATTCGATACAAATTCGTTTCATGAACCATACAGTTGAAATACAACAATTTATGTTGCATATTTTTGCATATTTTACTAAATTTATATGATTATGCATATTTAAAGATTTTGAGTATATAAATGCATTTTATGGTAAAAATGTATAAGAAATCTACAACAAATAAGTTTTTGATAGTTGAATATTGTAAATTAAATAATTTAAAAATAAATAGCTGCCGCACACGGTTTCCTAGTCAATATTTTGAATTATACTATACCGAGTAATAGTTGAAATATTGTGTAAATGTTTATAAATATTATAAATTTTAATCGTCTTATTTAATTAAAATGTTTTCAAGAATAAAATATTTATTTTTACCAATAGCTGTCACTATTGCCGTCGGCGACGCTCGCCCGTATGGTTATAGTGTTTTTACTAGGAAATAAGAATTGGCCTTTAATGACCGTAATGACCGGCCAGGTTTACAGATTCAGTATTATCAAAAGAAAAATATAAATAAAATATTTATGATTCAAAAATAATTTTTTTTCTCTATAATTATGCTTTTAAATACATTTTTTTTAAAATAATAAATGCATATTATACCGCATATTTTGGTTTTTTTTAGTGCATACGTATGCACATATTTCATTGTTTTTTAGCGCATAAAGTTCCTAGCCCTGCTTATTAGTTATACTTATAACACTTATAACTTATACTTTATTGGGTATTTATCTAGTAGGATAGTTATTATTTAGTCAACAAACTCGAGCATTTCGAGCCACAGTGTTTGTGATTACTGATTACGTATTATTTCTGTTATTTATCACTTTTCAGCGCTGTTGAGTGTTGGATGTTGATTATTTATTTATTATTATATTTATTTATACTTTTATATTATTTTAATTGTGGCCTGCATTCCCATCTATATTCTGGGGTCAAATATTACACTGAATTAACCTTGCGAGCAAGAAATTACCATCTGTCAATATCAATTTGGGTGTGGTGTGTTAGGTAATAATTGTACACCTCTTATATCATTAATATAACATAATATATCATTGATTTACGCTCCGATAAGAATTATGAGTATTTTGAACGGTGTGCAATTGAAAAAAGTACAATATTAAGCAGCTTATATCCTGTTCCTGTACTAAACGGTCAAAAATCAGAAAACAATTTTTTGATGAAGGACCATCTAAAGAAACCACAGTTGAATACTCTGATTTTAAAGTCAATACCTATTTTGTTATACTTGATCAACTGCGGTCACAACCCGAAAAAAGAAATGAAAAAATATGAACATCTACATTACAATTTCTTTTTCAAATTTACAGAGCTGATAATCAATTTAAATTCGTAAGAATGCTGAAATACTTCAAAATTAATATAAAGATGATCTCAGCACTTTATTTGCTAATGAATGTGTTCATTTTAGGAGCCACTTATTATGTATCGGTTATGACTTTATGAGGCTTCTAAAACCATGTGTAGTTTTCTGAGAAAAAATGATTTGATAGGTATGTATCTTTATATTGATCGACGGAAAGGGTTTCCCGTGTTTAAAACGTATTAAAACATATCTATAACCTCTGCAGTCTGCAGAAAGGCTAAATTATTTAGGTATCATGAATATCGAATCTGATGTAAAAACTAACATTCAGTTTGATGATGTAATTCAAGTATTCACAACACACTACAGAGTAGAAGAACAATTTTAATATTAAATTATATAGTTACATTATTTTTATAAAATACTATATTATACAAAAAAATATAAAATATTAATTTGCATGGTTGTATTTTATTTATTCACGAAGTACCTACTTAAATAAGTTAAAAAAAAAAACAACTTATATGATGAATTATAAGCAAGGTTTAAGCGACATAAATTCAAATGTATCTTTGCGGAGAGAGGATCAAGCAATTACTAAACAAATTTTTTTTTTAAAAAGCACACATTGTAAAACAAATATTCTTTTCTTTGCTCAAAATCTAAAAGGTTAATGAGGATCTATCTCCCATGTTTTCCGTGGGTAGGCCCCTTAGGGGTAGCAATCTTTTTTTCACCGGGACTTAGGGGGCGCCAATTTCGTTTTGCACCGGGGCGCAAAATGTCTAAATGCGGCACTGTAAAGCGACATCAACTTATTCATTTGTGATTTTAAACAGATATTTTTTTTTTAGACGTTTAATGAATATAGTTGTAATAGTTATACACTCGTACCCTATATATGAAACTTCTAAAAGTTGTTAGAAATAAAATAGTTACGCATTCCTCACACGTGTGCCGTGTTATACGTATAATATATTATTTAATTATAAATAAAAGAATTCCTAAAAAAAAAAGTTTTCGATAAATACGATAGATAAGTTGCGTCTGTGGGACGCTCTTACATCCCGTAGGCCGTAATATTATACACTATTATCAACAACCTTACGGGATGCAAGTAATACGCAGCTGGTGATACTTATGGAACAAATAAAAAACACTGCTAATAGATTATTGGAATATTTATCAATAAAAATAAATAAATAGTTGGATTCCAGTTTTTATATCAATGAACCTTTTCTCTCTTTCAACTTATCACAAACAATTTTATTTATATAATATAACTTGATTTAAGGATAAAAACAATAGAATAAACATTAATGCGTTTCAGTTATACAAAAGATCATTACCTACTTATTTCTTCTTTTAGAATATAAATATATTAATTGTATTAACATCATAAGAGAACACTTGAATTATAAATGTCCAGATAACTATACGATAACTGTATTCACTACCAAGTTCAATCAGAGGTATATTATGTATAACTATTCCAAAATTGAATAGTTCACCAAATAAGAAATACTGTCAAAAATAAACTTAAAGGTGTAATAATAGTAATGAATGTAATAATATAATGAGGAATATAAAGTATTTTATGCAGTTGCAGTTGCAGTTTGCACATTTGATTAATTTGGCGATTAATAATATTATTGGCTTATGGTTTGTAAATCCCAATAAAAGCATTACAATTTGGACATGAATGCTTACTGTTCTTAAAGTTATCCATGCATAATGGCAGACATGAACAAACGAAACATCTGAAAAAAATAATGTACATTACTTAACATACCTATCTTATCTTAATTATTATTATTGATTATTAATCATATAAGTGAATTTATATAATTAACACACTTGAGTTAATTGCAATTATACAATTTAAATAACAACAGGGTATAAAAAATAAGGTATAATTTTATTAAACTCTGTTTCACAAGAAAAACATGTCAGTTTTGTGCATGTACATAGTTGTTGTATCCCCTTCATGTAGTCAACCGTCACTGGCAACTCATTTGAAATATAATGGATCCGACCAATTTTTGTTATGGAAAAGCATATTCTCTCGTGGAACAAGACTGTAGTATTATATAACCAATAATAACTCAAGTGCATTTAATTTCAATGATTATTAAGTTTCAACGTTTCATAAAATAAGTTATCATTGTTTAAATCATGATCTTGAATCTCCACAATATAGTTATTAACTTATTCATATTTTTTTCCACATACCCAATAATAAATAACAACATGCAGCAAAAATAAGCATTAGATGATGACTCTTCTTCAATTCTTGTCATCACCAATAATTTACACGTTGGACATATCAACTGTACTGATTTTGGACCCAATGGTGGTACTAAAATATTTAAATAACATTAATAGAATAGCATTATGCAAAGTTACTATTGTCATTCTTAACACATTTCCTTCCTCGCAAATCTCATCTCTTTATATATTCATTCGCCGTCTTATTTAACTTGTTAATTTTTAAGTGCTTTCACATCATATTCACCATACAACTACATTCCTCTTTTCTCAAACAAACCAATTATAATTAATATAATATATTAAATTCAATGAATCAATTAATCAAATAATGAAATTAGCAAATGAGGACAGCTCTTTTCTCAATATTTAAATCCAGACGTAACACAAGCCCGTTTTATACATATATTAAAATAGAAAGGTCTTCATTCTCAAGTCCAATAAAAAGCTAAAGAGAGAATTAGACAGATAGTGGTAGAAATAAGACTGAGAAAAATTAGAAAAATTAGCAATTTCTATAATGAAATGTATTTGAACTCTGAAACTGATTTCACTTATAAGGAAGAAGAATCAAATATCAATGGAATTGGAAACGAGCTTGAAGAGAAATACACAATTGCTTACGATAGGCTTAATTAATAATGATATTCATATCTCTATATTTTGGAGGATTGCTATCAAATATTCAAATACAAGTATTCCACGAATCTTTTAGTTTTAGTTGGGTATTGTAATGGAAATAGACTATTAATAGTATAGTATAGGTAAAAAGTTCAAGAAACTAAATAGATGACTTACAAATCTCCGGATTTTCTTGGACAACGATCACTCGAGTGGGCTGTGGAGGCCCCATTGTTGACGTGGAGTATGAATGGCCTCCGATATCTCCCTGATTGTAGATCTCATACTTCGGAGCATTCATTGAGTCCAAATAGGATGGTGGAGCTGATGGCAAATTATTTTCTTTGTTCACTTGCGGGTACATGGCGACTGGAATAAAAAATAAAACTACAATTTATCTTGTATATAGTACATGTTGTTATTGTTGTTGCTAAAAGTGCCTCCGAGAGGAGGTTTCTTCTCAATTTTAATTAAATATAAATATAGTATGTATTTATGATCATAACAATGTACATAAATTAGGTACATTGTTTTTAATCTCAATAAAAAAAAAATTTTATGACTAATGGCAATAAATAATACTTACAATCGGGGCATCAAAACGGGTTTAAACTTTGAACCCAAGTTACTCGCAATCAATTTTACCCGGTTTTGAACACGAAACTCGAAATCCTCAAAATTAACTGAACTATATACACTAACAAGTGAAATAACTAATAAGTGCGTAATAAAGAATACATTATAATTATCAAAGGCAAAACTCTAATGTTAAAACATCTATGTTTTTATTAGACTGGGCCACTTTTTCTGATCAATTCAGACATGTATAGACTTATAAATGGTATGGTGGAAAATTCATTTTTTTAGGTGGAAGAAAACTTATTTGTATGATTTTTTATTTAAAAATTCAAGTAATAATTATATAAGTATATCGTAATATAATAATATATAATGTTGAGTTCATGTTGACAATAATTTATGTGTATTTAGTTCAAGCGTTGGTATAACATATTTTATTATTAATAAATAATAATTCATACAACTTTGAAGACAATAGTAGAGCTGAAATAATACTAGTATTTATACTTAATAGTTTTATTTCAATATTCAAAATACTTAACCACAACTGTGCGTTGGAGCGGCATAGGTATGCCTCAGGGAGTCGGAGGGGTGAGCAGTGCATTGCATGTATTATATAAATTTAATTACGTATAGACGTATGTCGTATTTGTCGTATAGTAATTACTGATTAGTAGTATCGGACCCCTAGGTACCTACTGACTACTGTCTACTAAATATTATATTATTATCACGGGGCGCGATCAGCCTGGGCCAGCCTTGTAGACTGTAGTTCCGTCTATGATAATTATCTTTACCCAGATGCTGAGGCCAGAACCCAGTCCCGCTTCTCTACTTTCGGGTCATATCACGCAACAATAACTAGGAAATAATAACGTAACGGTGTTGAACGTCTCACCTGAATGAAGAAAAATTAAAACTGCTCTTGAAAAAATTGCCTACGGACGCAAATCGAGGATTGACTGGCGGGTGTCACCAGCTGTTGCGCGTGCAAAAGACTGGAGTATTATGATTTACGATTTTTTTCACTAAGAACGCACTGTATCTAAAATATCATATTGAAGTATTGAACTAAACAGAATACGTCTGGTCCGTTAGGTTCGGTGCCATTGCGTGAAGTACTGAAGTGTGAACGAGAACGATTTGTGACGTTATCTTTTTTCTAGATTATTTGTTATTAGATAATATATCCGTTAGGTAGGTACTTATTAGTTATTAATCATACCTTTGCACACCTTCCTGGTGTCAAACTACCGTTTGCGCAAGTTCGACGTGAGTATAGGTAGTATATTGTGTCATGCGACGTCAAATATCAACACGTGACTCCATAGATAATGATTAAAGTCGCTCACTCGAGACACGGCTCGCCAGTAACAGCGATGAAAACAAGTATCGGAAATTCAAATACAATAATACAATATATTTCAATATTTATCGAATATCGGCAGCTGCGTATAATGTATGACATCCACGCGCAAAAACTCGATCCAGATTATGATTTATGAGTTATGTGAAAATATGTAAATAACTAAATAATATCTAAGTCAAGACTCAATTGTAGATGCCGAGTACCTACTCGAGTTGGTACTTATATTTTACGGGTTGGAAGTTGCGTAGTTACTATAGTCTTACTACCAGTGTTTGGCAAGTTCCTTATAAAAAGGAATTCGTTCCGTTCCTTGTTCCTTAAAAAAAAAAGAATTCGTTCCTTTGTCGTTCCTTTGGAAAATGAACGAGTTCCTTTTTTAGTTCCAAATAAAATAAAAATTCTTATTTGATCACTAGTGTTTTTTTTCATAATTTATTTCTTTAATTTTTAATTATAATATATAACTACATGTAGGTACATATTTTATAATTCTATTTTGAGATTTTCTTCAAAATTAAATTGTTGGCCAACGTATGTCGATTGTCTTAACGTCGATACTCGATAACGATCACTAATTAGCAATGTACATTATACACTTTAACATTAATATATCTTAACTTCAATTATTTACATAATTATCTGTGTAATTTGCGCTTTATGCGCTGGCGATCACACTGCCAACTTTAAGGGTTGCCCGTCGTACAAAAAGTTCGCTTCGTCCAAAAACAAGAAACCAGCACTCCGCTCTAACAGCAATACAAATGTACAAACGCCTCCAAAGGTTTCGTAAAACGAGGTCCCAGGAGATCATGCCCGGCAGCTTCCAAGGAAATCCTATGCTGCAGCGACCAAATCGGTAACCTCTTCCATGGAATCCATCTCAAATGTTTTATCAAAATTTATTTCCAATTTTAACTCTTTAATACCCCACTAATTAATCTCCTAACGGAGATCGTTAACAAACGTATCTGTCCATAGGATACTGGTTTTTCCCTTTTTATCTTTATTTTCATTGTATATCAGACCATACCTACAATTTATTATCTTTATTTACTTTAGTATATATTATAAAAATTGTTATCTTATCTTTTTGTATACATTTTGCTTATGCTAACAAACATCATTAATTTTATATGCCATATTTATATTTTAATTATTGACTAAAGGCTAATAAAAATCAAAAAATCAAAACAAATCCGTGTAAATTATTGGAACTAGAAAGGAACGAACAATTTTGTTAAAAACGTATGTCTGGTGAGCCAAAAGATAAGTGGTTTGACACAAAATGGTTTGAATTAATAGTAATATATAAACAAAAAAAAATTATGTTTGGTGAGCCGAAAGATAAGAGGTTTGACGCAAAATGGTCTGAACATTTAGCAATTTTGAACATGAAAAAAATGATAATATATAAAAAAAAACACCAGACAAGACACAAAAGCAGGGGGATTGATACGTGATGGCGAGGTGCGTGCAGATGCAAAGGCCACTGGTCACCTCCATACGTTTTCGCGGCCGGTCCCTAAGGCGGACGAGTGTGATCGCTGGCGCGTTTGCTCGCGGGTGACGACCATCGTGACGGTGGGTTGGACCCGACCGCAAAGGCCGCGGGAGCGACATTGGACGACGATTGACGGCTAGTGCGCGTCGACAATGTGCAAGTGCTGAAGACGACTGTTATTGTGACGGCGACGATGGAGACACCAAAGCACTGAGCGAGCGAAGACAGCTACTTGGTGCTGTGGAATCAGCGGTGACCGGAGGCGCGGCTAGGCCGGCGGAATTACCACTGGGCGAAAAGAGGAGAGAATCGGCAGACCACAGCGCAACGCACCGCAGTCCTGACACCCTCCATGATTTTCATCCTGGCTTTTCGACTCGGCCGGTGGGACCACCACTAGACGAAAAGGGGAGAGAATCGTCGGACCACGCCACAACGCACCATGGTCCTGATCCTCTCCCTGATTTTCGTCCTGGGGTCCCGTCGGCACAGTGTCTGCCTCCGCCGTGGAGTCGCGCACCGCCGAACCCTGAAACTTGATAAGTTTCTGCGGGTGAGGCGATGCAGCGACGTCCGTGTTCCCATAGCTTACCTTAGCTCTATCGCTCACCCGTCGTGCTCTAAGATCTCCGCCGCCGCCGTCACAAGTCACCTTCGTGCAAGATGCAGCCGTCGTCGAAGTACCGTCGGGGCGGTATCGTTGCCCACGCCGGTCTACCTAGCCGTCGTATGTCGTCGTCGTCCGTCCGTCGTTCCTCTCACGACCTACGCTGTTAGGCCATCGCCGAGCAGCCACAGATGGTCTCGCGTGTCAGCAACCACGAGCTCGCAACGCCATCGACCACGGCCTCGTCTTTCCGCGGGTGGCCGGAAAACGTACAGGGTGACTTACCGCCGTACACCGTAAAGTGCTCTGTCACGTACCAATTCCCCATGTCGCCGCCGTCTTGTCTGGTGTTCGTCGGCCCGAGGAGGAGGGAGGGCTGGACTGCGGCTTCACTCTCCTCGGAAGCATCCACACAGCATCAGGCGTGTGACCCGCCTCACTCCCTTCCACGTGGTGGCCATTATTCGCCTGGCGCGTCCACGTGGAAGTGTGGGGTCCGTTGTTTTTGGTGCTTCCAATTCGTTTGTCCTGGCCAATCCATTTCCGTCCCTCTCTTTGCAATGGCCCTCGGCCGGTGTCTCTTTCATCCGTTCCGGAACTGTAACTGCCTCTGCGTCTCCCAAAAAGATCGAAAGCCCCCCCCAAAATTATTAAACATTTTTCAAAATAAATGTCAATATAATAATTATTATACCATATTATTATACATTTATACCTAACCCTTTATGCAGTCACATAAAGACATTGAAAAAACTGGTAGTTTAATGGCACAGGTTTCTTCTCAACATAAGCTACTTATTGAAAGTAATCGTAGATATATAAGAACTTTGTGTGAAGTGACACTGTTTTTGTGCAGACAAGGCCTAGCATTTAGAGGCCACAATGAAGCTCCCAGCTCCATGAATCAAGGTATGAAGTAGATAGTAATTTTTTTTATTAATAATTATATTTAGGAAATTTTAAAGAAGCCTCTAATATGATATCTAAATTATATCCTGAATTTGCCCAGAAATATAAAGAGAAAACGAAATACTATAGCCATAAAGTTCAAGATGAGCTTATTAATATTTGTGCAGGTTTATCAAAAGATACCATAATACAAGAAGTTGAAGCACGAGTATGCTGCAAGAAAAATGTAATAACTCTTCAATATTATGCATTGAAAAAGATATCAATATCAGTATTGAGAACGGTATTGATATATTTGCTAATAAAAATAGGTTCATCGTACTAAAATAATAAAATATTTATTGTATTATAAATTAATGATTTTTAAAGTGCATAATATTATATAGTTAGTAATTCGTATTTAGTAGTTTTGTAAGGCTCATTTTGCAAAGAAACATTTAAGCCCCCCCCCTAAAATTCGATCAAATCTCCGCCTATGCATTAAGGTCATTAAAGTCCACACTTTTTTTAAAAGTTGAATTTTGTCCGGAGTGACCCGTAAAATGGGGTGACTTCGGACACGTACCTATTAGATTTCATTAAAAACTGATGTTATAATTACAATGGGTGACTTCGGACAATATAGATATTTTAAAAAAAAATGTAATGAATTGAAATAAAAAAAAACCATACATTTATCGCAAATACAACATAATTTATTAAATCTTCTAAAAAAATCATTTATTTTTTTATTTTTATTGATCTTGAGCCCGGCAGCTGAGGCCATTAACTATTTTTAGTTTTTACTGTGGTTTATTTAGTCGGTAGGGGGAGGAACACGTATGTGTTTAATTTGGCAGAATTTTTGATTGGGCACCCGTAGGTATCTGCCATGCCCGGGTGGGGGGGATGGCGGCACTTGTTCTCCGGACACCGTGACTTGTCCGAAGAAAAATGCCGCCCATGGCCTAGGAATCGAACTCGGGTCGACTGCGTCGCAGCCGACGACGCCTTAGTCCGCTCGGCCACTCCGTCCCCCAATAATTATTTACTTTTCTATAAACATGTCAACTTAAAATTTATTTTTTACTTTTCTGTTTTTACTTATTGTGTTGTCATTTTTTTATAACTAACACCATCAACGACATTTTAAATAACATTAGGATTATAATTCTTATATACGGACGACCTCCTACATTGTTGACTGATGATCTGGGCATAGTTAATGTGTTGTCCGAAGTCACCCACGTTTGGTAATAATTAAGACGATTTAACACGACAGTGTGAGATCAAGTTACTTAACAATTTGCACATATAGGTACCAATTACCATTGAGTTTATAGTATATTATAAAATCGATGCAATTACCAATTAAGGGGATTCGATACCGTGATTTTCTGTTTTTGTCTAACACACGCGCGACATAGTATTTTAGACGTGTCTTTTGCCAAACATTCTAATTGATCTATTGAAGCTATAAGAATTCTGAAAACAGATTTGAATTTTTCGTCAAGTCTACTTGAAATTGACTTTCCCATATTTTTGATTTTTTGATTTTAACTTCTTCAAAAATTAAAATACGAACATTTTTAAATACTTTTTTTAATATGACATTTTTATGAATTCGGGGGGTAATATCAAATATGTGGGAAAGTCGATTTCAAACAGACTTGACAACAAATTCAGAATTCTTATCGATTCAATAGATCAATTAGAATGTTTGGCAAAAGACACGTCTAAAATACTATGTCGCGCGTGTGTTAGACAAAAACAGAAAATCACGGGATCGAATCCCCAGACAAGTTAACGGGTATAGGTAACCAAAAACCGCAATCAAATTTATATTAATTATTATTTATTATTTATTTTCATTTTATTTTAATTTATATTGTGCTACAGAAGTAAATGTAGTTATGTAATTTAAAAATACAAAAATATAATATTTTGTATTTACCTCCATAACATGTACTATGACACCATTATGTCATCAATGAATATTATTTTCTATGGAGGTTATAATAGATATTAACATAGAGTATCAGTTTTTAACTTTTATTAAACGTGTATTCTAAAATTATAAGATAACTAAAAAAACATGGTGTTGTCCGAATTCACCCACATGTCCGAAGTCACCCCTTTTTACGGTAGTTATTAGTACAAGAATCTTTGGTTCAGACATTTTTAAGGGGCCCCCCTGCGGACAAAGTCTGCGCACGCCTATGGTTTGAATACCTAATTTGATTAGTTTACGTTTAAGATCTTACACTTATATACCTACTTATTTAATAGCTACACTTACCAACGTAAATCTTCTGCTGTTTATAGATGTTCATTCAAAAATTATTTTACATAATAAAATATTATAACATATAGCCTAAAGGAATAAATGTATACCTAATATACTTAACTACTTGTTAATGTCTATTACTATGTATAATGATACAATATTTTTTTAGATGGTCTAAACACAGTATTGTTTCATCTACTTAGTTCCTTATTTGTCCCTACAACAAGAAAAGTGACTAGAGATGAAAATAGAAAAAAAAACATCATCAAATATTCGATCAATGATTCACAAAATAGTTTTATAATACCATAACCGCATCAGAAGCATACATAAATAATTTAAAAGATAAACATGTACCCATTCAACCATTTATTGTTGTTATTGGTGTACCATTAAAGCCAGAACAGATATATTTATTTTTTGATTCAATTAAGTATACATTTTTCTGTATTGTAAGAGCAATAGATGTATGTTTTAAAATTATTCATTTATTTAATCTTCAATACCCATTACAATCTTCTGCTGTGTGTATGTTCATCAAATAATGTTGCTTTAAATAATTCTTAGCCCAAGCTGTATGGTGAGGTTTTTGTATTAGTTGCTCAGTTGCGCTACTGTAAGTTGTAGTCGTCGAGCTTCTTCACCGCACAAAATCATTTTTTTATACAATTTTGTAATTACTCAACACCTATAAATAAGTATGGTTTTATACATCAACTATATTATAATATGGTACCGATATGAGAAACAGTAAGAGTAGTCTCTTGTAAAAGTTACTAATAAGTTTGTATATAAAAATATTGAACGAATACATATTTTAATAATTGGATTTTCATTTTTCTTGAATATAAATAAATTGCTTAATAAAGGTATGAACCCCTTAAATAAGATGTACAGCGTACTTTAAAATTTTAATATCTATATATACGCATTTTTATAAATATTACTAATAGCCAATAGGTATTTATAAAAAAACGTGCTTCTTCTTGCTGTATTGATATTGTTAAGTATCTTCACTAACTACTGGACACTATTTTCAAATTTCCAATACATATAAATATATAATTATATAATATATACCTATATTGCCATACCGGCTATCATGTATCATAATAATCATATGAAATGATTATAAAAATCACTGCAAAAGGCAAATATATTTAATTTACCTATGTATTATGTATTTGATGAATAAGCTTTGTACTAATAGAAAATTCGAGTTTCGGAACAAATTCACTTAAGTTACCCAATTTTTTTTTAAACATACGTATTACCACGAGTTAAGAACGATGGTGCAAAAACAAAATGTTATATATATACCATGTACCGGATCAAACATTGTATTAAGACCATGTAACCATGTCTGTTTGTGTGGTGAATGTTTTGAAGGTTTAGATTGATTGATTTGTCCACTTTGCCGAGCAGTAATAACGGAAATTGTTGTTATTTGGTACTATGGTACCTATATCAAAGTAATATTTTCCTATTGCATTTTTTACTATAATTTATTACGAGTGTCGAGTGATGATTTCTGACTTCTGTTATTGTACCTACTTAAAACATAAATCCTGGATGTAACTTACCTTTTTTTTTAAATAAACTATTTATTAAAATAATATAAAAACAAGTATTCTATAAACATTTTTGTTTATCTTCCTTCTATAAGCTGTGCTTGAATTGAAGGTAGAGAGTTATTTTTTTAGAATTGATTTTTTTATTTGGAGTATGAGTACGAGTTAACTTTTTTTAGTATTAAGATTATAGAATATTCTTTATACAGCAAATTAAGATGAAGTACACTCAGTTCTTTATAATTATCATTAGTAGATCCGACCCGATCTGTTTTATTAAGGCAGATACAAACAGCACTAATTGGTAATGAAATTAGAAGTTTTAGCGTTTTTTCATTGTTACCGCCCCATATATTGTTGCGCCGTATTGTAGAATAAACTGATAAAGTGATGTATAAACAATTTTCAATATATCTGAGGAGAGGAGTTTGTTGAGACAAAATAGTTTATATACAATAGTATCGGCCCTCTGCGGATATTCATTTTACTTTCAAGTGACCTTTCACAAATGTATAAGCTGAGTTATACGAGTTGATAAAAACATGTATATAAATCAATAGATTCATAGGTAACATTTAACAGCCAGGCGCACGTGTCGGAATCGCAAGCCATCCTTCCAAAATTCCGCGACTAAAATAAAATTAGCATTAGAAGCAGCAGAGCCGAGTGGTTACTTTGTACGTGAAAACAGCAACTTTCAACGAGCTGTCCATATCAAAGGAGCCGACATTGTATATACAGGGGCCAGGAATAACATAGCATATGCAGATGGACCAGAGCAACTTCACGTCACTCAGTCACATACACACTATTAAGACTACTGTACAAATTATATTATTGTATTGTTTTAGTTATAGTTTAATAGATAAGTTGATTTGTGTTAAAAACCCATACAAAATAAATTATGTCATTGGAAATAAACCACTATTTAATTTTACTGTTGAAATTGACTTCAACTTCATTTAAAACTAACATCTTTTGGATCGCTGACGTTCCACATATTACAATATGAAACTGCTTAAAATACCTACTAAACATACTATATATATACTAAATACTTTAAATTACTAAATTCCAAATGTGTTGTTTCATACTATTAAGCAAAATATTTTCATCGTGCAACATGAATATCTATCATCAGATATTCAGATCTAATATTAATTTAAACAGACTGACAAAATAAAATTGTTGTAAAGATAAAATACAAAGGCTAGTTTATTCCAAAAAAATATACTACTGGTTAATTCCTTTCTTGGACCTAATGCTAAATATTTTTAAAATTATGAATGTATGTACGGTAATAAATTTATATATTATGTGAATTATATAGTATTTTTATAAAACGTCATCTTTAAATCTCCAACATTTGCAGAAAGGTGTTACATACTAAGTCACTAAAATTTAAGTTAACAAACTTATTCAAATTTAATTTAATAAAATTATTGTTTCGTCTATCTCACCCCCTTATGGCCTATGTCAAACCAGGCCAGTCAGATTATGCATGCAAACAACGAAATTGATGAATACATAATGCCATAATATAAATAAAATACAAATATTCGTCAAAAGTCAACTTTGTTCAATTTAAATTAATTAAGTTAAAAGTTAAAACTCAAATTACTTAATTTTATTATAAAATTATATATGTTATATATGTTATATGTTGATACTTGATAATGATAAAATACATTTTTATTTACCTAACCTAGTTACTAGTGAGACGTTTTGATCAAGGGATGACAAATAGATCCCGAGACAACTAGATCCATGTTGTTACCATATGTATGATTGGGATCTCGATGACCCGGGATCTATTTGTTCATACACCTTTTTTTCTGGTGATATAAACCGTTTTTATTTACTGTCTGGTCTGTTTACAATGTTTGAAAATTTTTTTGTTTTGAAATTTTGATTATTTTGAAATTTTATCTTTTTAATTTGCGTTTTGTATTCTGATTTGTTTGTAATTCTATCTTTTAATGTGCGTGTAATTCGCCGAGTACTGACTATAATAGGATTTAATTAAATCTGAACTTTACGTTTTGATCACCAAGTTCATAATGGATCCTCAACCAAATTTTGATCAATTCTGTCTCAAACGAATTTTGATGAACGACACACAACGCAAAATGATTGCTGTTGAAGGCAATTTTAAAGGACTTCCGGAACCTGCTGTTGTTGTTATGGAAAAATATGCTTTTGATGAAACTTCTGTTTTAAATGTGTGCAATGCTCAGACTAAATTAAAAAAAAATTTAGATAATGATATTTATAAATCATTCAGTTGTGTGCCACAATATGATGGTAAATATTATAATCTATTATTTTTTGATGACAATTGAAATATTTGTTTTGATTTATAGAAAACATTCCTTCCAATAAAATGGACCTAATATACCCTGCAACAGACAAGCATATTTTAAAATTTTCGAGTCAACCCATGTATTTTGTGCAAGAAACTGAAGAAATGTATCAAACTATAACTTTACATCATATCTTGGATAAAAGCTTGTCACTACAAGTGAGTTTTCTATCAAATTATTAGATTTATTAGAAAAAACAGATTAATTTTATGTTAATATTCATTTAGTGGGTATACAATTGCTTAGAGTATAAATCAGAAAAAGAAAGAATAACATATGATACGGCTTCTGAAAATCAAAAAGATGATGAAGATAATGGCTTTTTACTTTTACCAGACCTAAAATGGTCCGGTAAATTGAATGAATTGTACTTGTTAGCTATTATCAAAAAAAGATTCATTAAGTCATTAAGAGATTTAACGACTGATCATTTACCGTTATTAAAAAATATTTTAAACAAAGGATCAGTATGTATCTAAATTTATGAGTAATTTTTTTGTGTTCAAAAACAAAGTTTTATATTAAACTATTTTTCAGGCTGCTATTTATAAATTGTATGGAGTTCAACAATCTCAATTACGCACTTATGTCCATTATCAACCATCGTTCTATCATTTTCACGTTCACTTTACATATTTGATGCATATACCTCCAGGTTGGTAGTTTTTAATTTATACCTTGAAATGTGAAACAGAATTTTTAACTAACAAATTCAAACATTTATTTGTTCTATAAACTTAACTATAGTACCTTCAACTGCATAGTCTCCACAATTCCTAAGAAGAAAAAAAATTAATTTCCTATGTTGGTTGTAAAGTCAATTGATTTGATAGTCTCATTGTTCAAAAAGTATGTTAATATACTATTCAAATTGCTATTTTTTTTATTTTTTTTTTTTTTTATTGATCGTGAAGCCCGGCAACTATGGCCAATAGCTGTTTGTTTTTGTTTGTAGGGGAGGGAACTGTAGGTGTAACACGTGTATGTAGTTCTGGCAGATTTTTTAGTGGGCACCCGTGGGTATATGCCATGCCCGGGTGGGGGATGGCGGCACTTATCTCCGGACACCGTGACTTGCCAGAAGAAAAATGCCGCCCATGAACCGAGGTTTGAACCAGCGTCGGTATCCGCTCGGCCACTCCGTCCCCCCAAATTGCTATTGCTTAGTGTTATATTACATCCTATATACTTCATAGTTTACCTTATTTGCCACATTTCACAGTTTGAACTAGGTTGAGCAGTTTTAATGTTACTCATAAGAAATTTTTTTTGTCTCAGCTCATTATGATAAGGTACTGAGAATAGCCTCATTAGTCATTACTAAACACCAATTATTACTAATCAGTAATCACTATTAAAATGACACAAATTTAAAAAAAAATCAAGGAAACTGAAGACTGCATACTTATTTCTAATGATTTATAATTACTGTGCAGTTTATATTTTACTTTTATTCTAAGTAGTAATATTATTTATTGTTATTTGTTATTTACATTTATTTTACAAAAATGTACTTATTATTATTTATTTATATAATTTGTATATTTGTATTATTTAATAGGAATAAATGTCGGAAAAGCTCATTTACTCACAACAATAATTAATAATATTGAAATGCAAGGCAACTACTATCAAAAAGCCACATTAGATTATACTATTAAAGAAAGCGATCCTTTGTTTAATCATTTCGAAGAAAAAGGTAATACTATTATTAAATTATTTAAGGTACATTGATTTTTAATTTTAATACATCCCTACAATGTATATTTCATGATTTTTTATTAACACTGCAGTTGCCAGTAATTAAATGAAAAAGTGGTATTTAGAGCTAATCACAAGACAAATCTTCAAAATTTTGTTTAGATGGATATTATATCTGTATAGTGTATATAAAGTGTATTTACATGTGCTCAAATTAAAAATAAACCATTCATTTGACCAGTGATGATTAAATTTCCAGATTAGACTTGTATGTACCACAATTTTAAATATCTTAAATTGTAATAAACACTACCTAATGTACATATTTTACTTATTTACAATGACATGTCACAAAAATAGTTATATCAATTTGAATATATTTTTCTCCTTAAAACATAGTTAACAGTACTCCGCTAATATAAAATGTAATATTTAGCATCCTGTTTATGAAAATACATATTTGTTCACTTGATTTGATAGATATTACTACAATAAGTATCTATGTCATAATTTAAATAAACTTAATTAATAGGGTTTACTCATATTTCTGTTAGATACCCAGTGAAAACAAATCGTAGTATAGTGTATAAACAGTGATGTAGATAGGGGAGCTGAAAGGGCTTGAGCCCTCCCCAAAATTTAAGGAAAAGATAAAAATGCTTTCAGTGTTCTCTGATGAATGTATTAGATAAGAAGTAACTATGTATTAAATTAAAATTAGTATAAAGTTACTGTAAAAGTCTAAAATGTTACGTATCCACGGTATCAGCATACAAAAATCCTAGTTATACTTCCCCTGTATAAAAGTATAAAAACCTAAGTGTCTGCGACATCAACTTTTAAATTCTTAAAATTAAGATGATAAATACTAATCAAATGGTTTGGTTGTAACTTTAAATTGTAAAATTGATATATACATAATTAGTAATTAGTACTAATATTTAAAATTGAACGAATTAATATTTTAAATGATATGTTTTTAGGAATTCTTCGTAAAGCCAAACTTATTGATGAAATTAACAATGTATAAGACAATCGCATAATTTTCTATGTATTTTATGTAAGTAACCTATACTAATTTTTTAGATGTATTTCATTAAATATATTATTATAATTTTTTCAGGCTTCAAATCAGTCAATAGTCAACATTTTGTGTAATTTATGTTTTGATAAATATAATAGAATGTATCCAAATTATTGTATTCATAATTACAAATGTGTGATATAAGTATAAATTCTTATACTGCTTTAAAATATTAATAAATAATGAAAAGTTTTATTTTTAAATAATGATTATTAAATCAGTATCTACTTTATAGTTGTAATATTTAAATGGTGCATGATGTCATAACATAAAAGGTCTTATTGACTTTTATGAATTAAATATTAAATGCTGCAGTAAATCCTTATTATGTAGATATTTGCGTAGTCTCGAACTGAATAGAAATCACCTTGAAATAATTACCATTACAATAAAACTCAAATCTTGAACTTTTTTTTATTCCTCTTAAGTTTCAACATAAAAAAAATTTACTGTACTAATTTTACATTAATTTTGTATCATAATTTATGGGTTTATGTTCTTATGTAACAAGACTCGTAATTAGTAACTACTATAATTAAATATGATATTCTTGGCTTTTTAAATATAAAATTATACACTGTAATTTTTAGTATAAGGAATAATAACGATAAGTTACAATAATAATTGGTTTTGTGAAAATTAAATGGTCTATTGTAGTTTGGTTAGTATGTTATTTATATATTATATATTTATACCATATTAAGTGGACGTCACACCTGCATATATTGTTTCCGTCTTACGCAGGTATGACATAGACAAAACGAGTTTACACAGTCTGAGTAGAATTTGCTCGATTTTGGTTTTAGAGTAAAAATACTTACTATAAAATTGAAATATGACAATATTTCTGAGGAAAAGTGGTTGCGTTTTTTTCCATTATACTCAATTTAACGTTAATTATATCTTTTTATCAACAATTTCAACATTTATAAAATACCTTTAACTTTTCAAAATTTTAACTTTTTAAATAAAACTCAATGTCTTGCCCTCCAAAATATTGTCATATTTTATATTAGTATATTATATTTAATAAATCGATTAGTAGTTTACTGATTGAAGTTTAAATTGGTTAGTTCAAAAACTCTAGTTTGGTATTAAACATAATGCTTGGTTTGATGTTGATCGGAATGTTCAGTTTGAGTTCAACGTCACACGGTATTGATCGGTTTAATATATGATTGAAAATTTGGTTGAGTCCATATTTTTGAGTTCGACCCACCTCTTTTCCCCTTCTATATTAGCTTTTATTTTCTCTATATCCTTCTTCATACAGGGGGGGGGGGGTTTGGGAGGTCAGCTGACCCACAGTTTTTTCCCAGTTAAATGTGGCCCTTCAAAATGGCATATTACATATACATTTTTTTATTTGAAAATGTATGTATTGGCGGATTCGGGAGAGGGGCACGTGACCCCCTGTCAATTTTCTGTCGACAATTTTTTATGTAACTACGAGTAGGTATCATATAAATGGAAAATTTAGTTAATAAGAATAATACTACCAACTATTAATTATTATTTATTATAATCATTATTGTTTAAAAATGATAGTATGTATGTATTATTAATTAAAATTAAAATTACACAATTTATATGTGCCCCCCTTATCAAAATATCGAAGATCTGCTATTATGATGTAGGGGTATTATATACAGCCGAGAAGACTGAGTATTGAAGTAAAATAACGCGTACGTAATCGTGCTTAAATTTTTCAACTTATAATGTACCTAAATTTCGAAAAACACGAGTATAAAAATATGTTAGAAGATATATTAGATATATATAAGATTTTATTGAAGTTGACATAGATGAAATCGATTTAGAAGTGGAATACCATTCATTATATCTAGTTTAGCAACAAGTGTATGACAAAACTATTGAAACTGGAGTAACTGGACCTTAAGAATTAAATGAAAAGTTCACGATATTACGATACATGGTTTCTTCGTATCCAAATTTATATACTTTGTATAAAATATTTTATACATTTCCAGTCAGTAGTGCAACTGCAGAAAGAAGTTTTAGCCGTCCAAAACTTCTTGAAACATGCATTTGCTCAACTATGACTGAAGACCAACTATCAAATTTGGCCATATTGAGCATAGAAAGCAACATAACTCAAACCATTGATTTTGATAACGTAATAAGTACATTTGCCCTAATGAAAAAGCGGAGAAAATTATTGTAATGTTCTAGTTCTTTCCTATTATATTCATGTAGGTATTAAAAAATATAAATTTTATAAATGTATTATTTTTGACTTTTGTATTGTATTAGAATTTAAAACCACCTTGTGGTTATAAATCTTGTAAAAATTAAATAAGTCAATGAAAACTAAAATAAAATTAATATACTGCAAATATGGTAATCGGAAAAAAATAACAATTTACAATTTTTGAAATTTTTAAAAATGTTAAGATAGTACCAGTGGTGTAACTATGGCTGAAATTTCGGGGGGCTGTAGCCCCCATACCCCCATATATGTTCACTTAAAAATATAAAAAAAATCATACAAACAAAATCAATTATGTGATCCAATCATAAAAAGTTATTTTACTTTATATTATACCACTAGTTATATTTTATGATAAAGTATGAAAAGGTCACTGTGATCTCTGCGTAGGGAATTTCCAGTAATAAAAATGTATTTTACTCTATATTATACCACAAGTTATATTGTATTTAATATAATATAGAGATGAAGATTTGTATTTTTAAGGAATTCAATATAGGCAATTTTTCTGTTTGTACTGCTGGTCGTATAAATATGTATCGGTCAAAAAGTCCGTTTTGAAAATTTTCGATCATTCGAAATATTTTTATTTTATAATCTTTTAAATATTGTATCTACCTATATTAAGTAAAACTTCTAAAATCTACTTCTAATAATAATTATTATTATTACATATCATTAAATATTATTAGGAAACATAATATTTTATTTCGGGGATATATTATAATATATAATATAAAGGTATTAAGCAAAAAATATTATTGTTAATATTTGAAAATTATAATATTAAATATAAATATTAAAAAATAAGGTAATTAAATATTTGAGTAAATAAATAATTGATTTTGTTTGTATGATTTTTATATTTGTAAGTGAACATATATGGGGGTGTGGAGGCATCGCCCCCACGGGTTACTTTTCATGTAATGTCAAGTGGGGGCTACAGCCCCCCAACATTTCAGCCATTATTCGCCACTGGTACTTTCTTAACATTTTTAAAAATTTCAAAAATTGTAAATTGTTCTTTTTTTCCTTGGTCTTTTTTCCAAGGATTCTGCAAATATACATATAAAAATAAAATAATAAATATGTATAATCCCTTTTATTGATTTAAATATTTCAGGTAAATTTTTTAATTGAATATAAATTTATTGTAACAAATAAAAATAACAATTAATTAAATATAGCTTTAATACTAAAGCTTGTAAGTAAATTTTACATTTTACTTGAAAATTTGTTATGACTCATGTAATATATATTGAATGTTGATATCAAAATATGATGTAAATAACTAATAAGGTAAAACGCGAGCGCATTGGTCGACTTTGTAATACCTAGTTGGTTGAAGTTTCTACACAGTGACCTCTCGTAAGTAAGGCAGACCAACAGTTCTAAAATCCTGGGTACATTATAACCCCCAAGCTACTTAATTCTTATACCATGAACTAATTTATGAACTAAAATATTAATATAACCTGTAACAATTTATAACTGTCCACTTTCAAAAATTATGATCAATAACTTGTAAAATGTAAATTTTAAAATATAAAGTATAAAAATCTATTTTGCATTTTAACTAGGTGCGCTAATATTTCTTAGATAATCTAATCTTTTGCTTCAAATGATGTTGGAGCTGGGATTTTACTGATTATAGTTTTGAAATTCATAGTTCAATCACTTAATTTTGTTCCATTTCAAAAGTCTTAACTCCACATGAATAAAGTGTTGTACAACGATAAAATGAGATAAAATAGAAAATCTCCTATTTCTGTAGTTTTGTTGTGGTCTCATCAAAATGTGGTATTAATAATCTATTTTGTAGTATTAAGTTGCTATATTATTTAAATTCAAAAAAATAATAGCTGCATAAATTCAATTTTTAGTCAATTTAATTTTGTTATATCATGTTCGAACTTGATATAAAAAAAAAACTGTGCTTTTTAGCGCTTACTAAAATTAAACATTTCAATGTTACATATTTTTTTAACTAAAAATCAATATTTATATTATACATTTTGCTTGCATAATAATGATTTACTAGCAGAGAAACACAAAGACTTTTAAACAATATTTGTATCTAATAATTAAATACAATGAATTATGTAATAGTCAATTAATGTATAATAACTATTAAGGTTTATAATATGACTACAATAATAAAATTAAAAATATTGTTATAAAGTGTTCAAACGTTTATAATATTTTATTTTATTGGCATAAGTATTATGTTGATTAATTAAAACCATTTTAATTTTACACCTGAACTCAAATAGTTACTAGGTAATATGATATATTGTTTAAATGTGTAAAATAGAATAGTGCTTTATGTTAGGCAAGTAGGTAGGTTTCTTACTACCTACCAAGAAAACATTTTTATTTTTGTATTATACTTACCAAGTTACCAATCTCCAACCAAATAAATATACAGCTATATCAAATACTAAATAAATAATACTTAATAAAAGGGACCTAGTACCTACACATTTGGAATAAGTGCTCTATTTTTAAGGAAGAAAAGTAAACATTTTATTTTATCAATTAACAACACCTAACAAAGTTCTACTATAATTGAATACTAATATTATAATAATAAAGTATAAACTATTGTGTATTTAGGTGATACTTTCTTTTTGTTTAAAAATCCAGCAGAAAATCTATACAAAGATACATTTTTTTAATGGTTAATCGCAGAATAATTTATTCTGTGGTATAATCAACTAGCAACCAGACAATAAAAAGTGTTAATACACACCACTGATCATAACTACACACAATATACCAAAAAACATAAAGCAGAGAACATTATTTTCTAATAACATAGTACCCAGTACTGCAATAATGCATGTAATTGCTTCATCATATATTATTATTACTTTTTTAATTTGAGAATAAATAATCTAAAAATAACTATTTTTACTATAACCATATATGAATAGGAGATTTTTACATGGCTTGAAAGACTTGAATAAGAAAAGATAGGTACTCACTGAGTCTAAATAACACTTTAATAGAGGTAATTTTAATTTTTTGTTTTATTATTGAGATCTCTTCACCATCTACTAATAAAAGTATTCTGATTGGGTTTTTAGGTAAGGTATTGGTCGAGAAATTAGAGGATTGTGATGAAATGGAAAAAATGAGAGGAATCTTTTATTGAGAATGGCAGCGGTTTTGGTGATTATATTAATAAAGAACTGGAAACCTTAAATATTTAAAGTAAAAAATATTAGCATCACTTTTTTTTAGCTTTTACTGTATGTATATAGGTACATTTAAAATATATATTTATCTATTTTTTTTCAAAGAGGGCAGTTTACTATAATAAATTGAATACCTAATATATCTACTTACATTAATAATTTACAGCGATAAGTCATAGCAGTCTCTATTATTATATGCAGTACCTATCTACAAAACTGAAAGTGCTCGTGTACTATATATAACATTTATAACATATGTTTGTATCAAAGGTCATTAGATAATTAGTAATTACATACCTACAAAACAAAAGCAACTGATTCATAGTTCAAATCCAGAAACCTAGTTTTAGGATTTGATTAATTCATAATTCACTATAGGTATTCGAGCATACCTTTATCGGTAAATAATTAATTATTATTTAATCACGACATCAATCGACATTATTTTATTTTTTTATGAATACTCTATATTGCTATACGTATTTACATTTTGTGCATTCAGAATGCATATTATATACATACTATAAATAAAAAGTTACCTATATGTACATTATATTTACAAGTCATCAACTAATATACTTGAATGCTTTCAAAATGTAGATGTATGAATGTATTTGTTCAAAAAGTAAATTAAAGAGTTATGAAGTCACAGTTAGTAAGGTATTGTGTAAAATAGCTTCTGAAATATAAATAGACTATGAATGTACAAGAATAGAATTTGTTTGAACTAAAAGTCTCGATATTTTCCAAAACTAATCAATTTCATATATTAGGGTAAAATAAATATGCTATTAATATGATAACATTAAATTGTATTAAATTATCAATCTTAGATATAAAAATAAGTAAATACCACAGAGGCTATAAGCCTATAACCAATTATTTAGAATAGGTACCTAAAAGGCGCAGTTTATAGAATTTTAAATGTTTTATATTTTTTTCGAACATTTGAACACAATATCAATATTGAAACATTTTTTTTTTTTACAAAAGTAAATCAAGATTGAATTTTAGAACATAACACGACCTGCTCTCTTTTACTTTTAGATACATCAATATATATAAAGTAGTTTTATAAATTGTTATACCATACTTCAAATATTACATGCAATATTATACGAGTGTTGTTTAGTAGTAATTATATGCTTATTGCTTACACAATTACAACTAAAATTATTATTCATGTTTATTAATTTTTGATAAATCTATTAAAAAATATATATTCCACTTAATGTAGTAAATAAATAAAATCAAGATGTCTTCCAAAAAATGATTTTGTATACATATTTACAGTTTAAGTAAGTACATTATTACTGTATTTTGTTTTTAGAACTATACACACAATATTAAACTAGTCAAAATTAAATAAATAATATAAAACTTTATTTTATTTTTTAAAGCAGCATTTAGTGTTATATAAATAAAAAATACCCAGATGAATTTCAATTCAATTTTCACCAATAACAAAATTGATCTGAGATTTTTTTTTTATCAAAAATGGTTTTTTTTATTGCTAACTTTTAAAAATGATTAGTTTGATGTATATTATAAATCTCATTTTTTTTTTTTTTAAATAATTTGCCTAATTATTATTATTACATTTTATTAAAACTCGTCTATAAATATTTTATAAAAATAAAAAATCTGAAACAAGCATAATATAACTCTAATCTAGGCTATATATTATAATCTACTACATTTGCCCAGTTAAAAAACTCATTAAATACAATATCTAGACACATATATAAATTCTAAAAAATAAATACATTATATTTAGATAGTGGAGGTAGATTTGTTTTAATACAAATGTTTAAAGGTTAATTGAAAAATTGAAAAAAGAATTAGTCAATTGCATAATTATGTTTAGAACTGTTCATTACATACATGTTTATCTAGTATTATACTAGTAAAGATAAATATTTTTTTTTTTAAATGGAAATATGCAATAAAATAATGTAAACTTAAAATTGAAAAATACCATTGAAACAAACTTTCTAAAATGAATATGGTAAGGCACATTGTTGATCTACAATTCTAGTAATAAATAACATTTTAACTAAAAATATGAGCACAAGATGTAAAGAAATAATCAGGTAGTAAATTTTAAAATGGCTTTTTATACTTGATGGAAAAAATTATACTAATAAATAGGTGTAACAACTTATTACTGTCCAATCACTTGTTCATTTTTTGTTTTTCCTTTTTTTTTGAAAACGTTGACACATTTTCACTACAACTTAATTCTAATAAATAAAACACCTATATAAATATACATAGTAATTGATTGATATATCTACTCTACTTAATTCGTATTAGAGGACACAAGGTCACACACTTAAAAATTCTATGATTACAAACATTAAAATTTGTTTTAAATTATAATAAAATATAATATTAAGTTTAGAACACTGTCTTATTTGGAATGATGAGATTTATTGAAGATCCGATTTTGTAATCGGCGCTAATCATCTCTTTTTGTTGTATAATATTATATTATATATCACAATTAACGTTCGTAAAAATAATTTGATTTAGCCCCTATATGTGGGGGACCTAAGTACGCCATTGTTATTTTCTTGAATATTTTCATCTCAACTTCTATCCATCTCCTCTTTCTGGATCAGTTTTATTATTCACAATAAGCTGATTATTTTCAGGTGAAACACGAACAGAACCTGAATTGTTTTTGCGATTTGGATTGTTCCAGACTTGTTCTTTTGCCGTACCACCAAACTGGTACATTACATAAGTTCCACACGCCACACAAGCAGTCACAGCAAATATTCTACGCCATCTCTCCAAAGTTGGCTAAATGGTTAACGGTTAATAAATAATAATATTCATCAAAATATACAAAAAAATATTAAGAGAAAAAAAATTATATTAATATTTCTTACGTTGTCTTGGAGCATTATGGCTGCAGCAAGGGGAGACAAAAAACTTGCAGACATATGTATAGTTTGTGCAAATGCTAATATATGTCCGGCAAAGTTTGGCGCAATATCAACTACATTTGCCATTGCTCCAGCATATGAAGCAGTTATCAGTGTAACTGCTACAAACCAAATGACCAAAATCAATGTGATCTGACAACCCAAATAACCTATAGTCAGTACTAAAAGGCCTGGAATGACTTGAGCTAAAAAAAAAATATTAAAATATGTACATATTATTATTTAACTATACACAGTTAGTTGTTAGAGAAATTAACACCAATTACTCACATATAGCTGTAAACATTTTACGAACATTAGTCAAGCTCATAAGATTACGAGCTATAATGAAGTCAGCTGCATAACAGAACACAACAGAAGAAAGGTAACTGCACAAAAATGGAGCTCCATTCATAAATCCATTCTATAAGTTTTAATAATAGATGTTATCTTAATTTTAATACCCAGTGTGAAAAATAAATATGAAACAAACAAACCTTTTGTATACTGAATCCTAATATTGTCTTCATGTAAGATGGACCGTATATTATGAATGTATAATGGACCCATATCCGACCAAATGTTGTTATACCAATAGACCATGCTGGAATGGATGTCATAATAGAACACCATGGGACTTTTAAATCCTATTAAAAAAAATTATGATTTTAAAATAAATTATATATGAAAAAACAAGTTTGTAATAATATTTTTAATAGATACTTTTGTGTTTATGATATTTTCTCCGATGTTGGCATTGATATAGTTCAGTTCACGTCTAGTTATTCTTGGATGTTTGTGAGGTAGATCAAAAGCTAGTAACCACCATAGCAAGCACCATGCGACACCCAATGAACCGTTCATGTAAAACACCACTCGCCATCCATAGTTGCCAATAATGAAGCCGCATACCATGTACGTCAGTCCAATCCCGAAACTAAACCCTGTCACCCAGGCAACAGCTCAATTACCACCTAACCTAGACGCCAGTTACACATATATCACAAATAGACAGATAGATAAATATACTTGTTTACCCGTTGCGACCTCCCATCTGCACATCACCACCAAACTCATACCTTCATCTTTTTTTTTTTTACTTTTTTACTTAAAAACTAACTATACATTTATTTAAGTACTTAATTTATGTTGAATATTGAATTAGAATTTAGAATTTTGACTTAGCATTCAAATGATCAAATAATTTTAAAAAAGTGAAAAAAAAATCTAAGTTCACATTGGAAATACAATTTAACCTTATAATTTGTTTGTAATTCTTAATGATACATAGTAATATAAATATTATTTATGCATTTTAAATAATTTATACAAAAAAAAAAAAAACAAAAAAAAAATGAAATATTAAATTTTAATTTTGAATTAATTCTAAATTGAATTGTATTGATTATAACAAGTACTTAGTACATAATAAAATTTTAGCGTCTTAGTAATTTGATACTTTCCTAAATTATGTTTATAAGTCATTAAATTAGTTTAAAATGTATAATAAAATTTAGAATAAAACAATTACATCACTGCATGTGTAGTAACTGGAATTATTGTAGATAGCCTTCACTATAAATAAAAATGTTAAACATATGCCTCCCAAAGTTATTACCTACTTACAATACATAGGTAGTATTAGTACAAATTTTGACTAATATTGTGGTTGGTATATAGTATATAGGTATCAAATTGATAAAAATACTCAGATAATAATTAACAGAATACCTACCTACCTATTCTATATAATAAATATATATGTAATATGTATATATTATATACATATATATTCATATTGAATATACATACATATAAATATATATAATTTATATATTTGTGTACATTATTTTTATAGGAGATATAATATGTTGAAATAAAATCTGAAGGTATGTAATGCCAAATAATGGACAAGGAACATCTCGAAATTCAATACTCAAATTGGCCCATTGCCAGAGAAGTCTTAAACATTCCTATGGTTCGAAAGTTTCTTGATGTATATGGTTTTCTTTTAATTACAAGGGTCACAAATTAAATCCCCCAGTTTAATACACTTCAAAGTGACCTTTAATTTTTTTCAAACTGGCATATTCTTATACTATTTAAAGCACTGTTGTGATTCGGAACAAATTCATACCTTGGAATGATGACATGAACCTGGTTCTCTCATTGGATGGTATCCATATACCAACAAGTGCATACATTGCGGGCCAAGTAAGTCCCTGGAAAATTAGAAAAACAAATTTAATCAACATTGTGTAGGTACCGTCAAGACATAGCCTTAAGATTGATGTGTATGGTGTGTATGTGTACCACACATCAGTGTACATTATAGTTTAGTATACAAAATTTTACCATCAGGAACATTTTACACTATCCCAAGAATCTAAGGGCTATATTTTATCTCGATAAGTGGCCCCTAATTTTTTTTATTGCAAATTTAAGGATTTTTATAGAACACAGATAAATAAAATATTTTTGTTTATTATAGGTTGCTATTGGTTACAAAAAATGAAATAGTTATTATGATTAAGTATAATTTTAGACCTGTATTTTATATTTAGTCAAAATGACTGTGTTAAAAATCTTTGATGGAGATTAATATGGGATAAATTGACGCGCATTAATAACGGGAAACAGTTAATTTCATGAAAGTGAAAAACAAATAATAAAAAAAAATAACTAAATACTAATAATAATATTAATAGTACTTATGTTTATTATACATTTTTGGCAAGTGGGTGGGTGTTGGGTCAATTTTAGGGTATTTTAGGTTTGTTTCGCCAGTGTTACACAGTACACACCTATAGGTAAGGTGTGATAGATAGGTACTACATAATATATTATATACAACAATTTTTTTTAAATATAAAGGTAATATTAAATACAAGTATACTAACACCTATCACCTAAGTTTAATATGTTTTTTTTTTGTTTTTTATACTTACTGATGCCATTCCTTGAAGTGATCGCAATGCTATGACTGCTGAGAAATGCAATGAAGCTGCCTGAGGTATGAGTAATGAAGCAATTGCTGTTGTTAATTGTGAGAATCCAAAAACCGTTTTTGTTCCAAAACGTTGTGTTAAGACACCGCCGACTACTTGAGACAATATATAACACCAATAAAATGAACCAAGGATTGCAGATTGCACAGTTGAATCCCAATCAAATTCGCCCTCTTCCTGAAAACATATATTGATTTAAATAAGAATAAAATAATATTGTTACCTCTTTATAATTGTTTTTAATTATGCTTTTATTAGTTTCATAAAAAATACCAATAAATATGTATTTATTGTCATATTTCTACTATATAGTAAAATCAATAATCTCGCCTTTCTAAATTATAAAATAATTTGAAAGTAGCTTCATTTGTAATTAAGTAATTTAATAATTTAAATTATTATGGTTTGCAAAAGGTAGTTACTCAAGTTAAATAGTTATTGTACTTTACCATGGGTTTTTGATCTTCAAACGATTGTGTGCCATTTGTAACCGATGTGTAACAATAAAGTTCGGTTAAATTCGAAGAATTTTCAGACCGTAATCTCATTTTGGCCATTGCTACCATAGCAATATTGATATCAGTGCGCATCATGAAACTGACCAAGAATCCACTGAATGACATTAAATATAATACCGCACGAGCTGGGATCATGTCTATAATAATACAATTTTGAAAAAATAATCATATAAAACTAATACTTTAGTATTACATTGGAATGTACATTTGTATTTTGTACCTACTCGAAGCGTTAGATTAAGTTACCATTTTAACAATTACCTTGAATGCTTCTAAAGCATAGTTTATGTTTTTTCTCCATTCCTAATATTTGATTATCTGGGACGTCCATGATAGTAGCTTGTGCTCAACTGCGCAGGTTATCTAAAAACAAAGCAATATCATAAACATTATTTAGCCCTTATTATTTTGTTTTAATAGAATAAGAACTACATGACATAGTAGGTATACATCAAAAAAGTACCTACACATTTTCCTCTTTTTGTCACACAAAATTACCATAAATTCCCAAGAATTCATGAACCCAAGATATTACCTACTTAGTACTAAAGATGGCAATATGTATCCCTACAACACTGGTGTATTTACGGGGGGGGGGGGAGTCCATGGGCCCGGACCCCCCCCCCAATTGGCCCCATAAATACATATCTAAACATCTAATATAAATATTAATATAGTTTGTGCAAATATAGTTTGTAAATGTGTTTGGAAAATTAGCTGGACCCCCCCTGAAAAATTCCGAAATACACCTCTGAAGTAGGTACAATTTTATGTCCTCCCATAATGTAGAATATCATCTAACATGTTACACAAATATAATATGGGGATGAACTATTATTTTAAAATGTAATCAACAGTAATAAGTAACGTAGGTTATTTTTGTTTCATTCTATACTTCGATACCTAATTTTTTATTCTAGAATGGGTTCGACCAATCAATATCGTGATGGAATTATTTTCGTCGATATAAAACAACTAACAATGTACCTAGGTATAAATATGAAATATATAACAATATTCTAGTATTTTATACAAAACTGCAATTTAAAACGAGAAATATACCGAAAAATAATTTTTAAAAACATTATCATTGCTGCGTTATTTCTAACCGTCGCGGACGACATTATTGTAGATAGGTCTCTGGACTCAGGGGTGGCCCCAGATACATGGTTAGGGGGGGGGGGGGGGGAAGTCATAATTTGCAGAAAATGTTGATGATTTTTTTCTGTAATTTTGTTTTAACAGTATAAAATTGTTTAGAAATACAGCTTGGTCCGGCCCTAGAGTACCCCTGGAGCCGCCCCTGTGACAGACTGGACTCTGGACATTGTAATGTAATCTGAAGCAAAAGGTAACGCAAACATCCCACCAAAACCATTTTAATTTTTTTTTCACTACGTGTACTAAATGTACGAATACATTTTAAAAAAAAATGTAAAACAACACGTAACAAAATGTGATATATTATATTTTGAAATACTTATCAGTTATCGGTTATTTTATAATAGCCAATAGGTACCTACCAGCTACCTACCTATACTGAATAATATCTGATGCATAATGTCTGATGCATAATCTAGCTGACGAACTAAAGAAATTATTTCGTTCGAAGTGTAACTTAGGTATTTAACACTATTTTATAATGAGTATCGAATAAAATATAATATAGGTACTTAAGAATATACCTATAGTGTATTCATCTTAATTTTCCGAATTCTTGTAATTTTACAAGAATAATATTGTATTGTCATGATAAAATATGATCAGGCATCATAATGTGTGCGAAAATATATTAAACACGCGCACATTTACCGAACATTTTTAGAATAAAACCTGCCATGTATAAAATTCATAACAGCATATACCACTGTGTATATAGTATATTATATTTTTATACCTACCGAATTAATCTCAAGATATTTAGTAAAACTTATGCATTATTTACGCTTTACGCTTTATATTCAAAATTTCTACTTCAGCCTTCTATAAAAATGAAAACTATAAGTATTAATATCGACTTTTGAAATATTTTAGCACAAAGACATATTTTTGAAGTATGTACCTATAGCTCTAGTCTAAGTGTGCAATGTAAGTTCCACATTGATATATTTTTTATTGATTTTCTTCAGTTTTCCAGTTAGTAGTTTTTTAATGTAATCATTATTAATTTTTAAATATACTTTTATTTATGCACATAAGACATAACACCACACAATTTAAATATTTTTTGATAATCTTGAAAACTGTAAGAGATTAAATGCGGTAATTGCCTACGTAACATTTAAATACACATAATTAAGGGTAACTTTTTTTTCGATTTTATCAGATAATACTAGGTCAACAGGTACGTAGGATCGACAGATACGTAGGATCGCACACATCAATGTACAATAAAGTACGACAGGATAATGAATAAATTAAATAACATTTGTGAGTATTAAGAAATTTTAAAAATAAAAACATATATTAAGAGGTTATTTGTCTTCTAATTAGAACAAACAATTGAACATAATTTTAACAAAAAATGTAAACAATGTATATGTCTTATGTTGAAAACTTAACGATGAACTTAATGAACGTAAACACAATTGGTGCACACACTACACGTTATATTATATAGGTAGGTTTACTAAGTAATAGAGCCATATTATGCTTTATCGGCTATGGCCATATGTCATTGTTATGCGTAAATGTTAATAAATAATAATCGATATCAGTATTATTATTCACAATTTTTTCTTGATTACCTACTTACATTTACGATTTAAAAACCAGAATTATGTTTCTGTATTATTCTTGTAATATTGTTACCTATATTAAACTTTTGGTATAACGTATAAAATATCAAAGCATCTTAATAAAATATCGTTCATTACGCAGTTTAAAACGTTTAAATAACATTATTGGCAAACGTTCAATTTGATTTACAATTTTACATAGGTATTAAACAATAAATAATAAAATTATAATTTAGCTTATATGAACGCGTGTCTATATAACTATTGACATCTGTTATTTTATTGTATACAAAGCATTTGACATTGTATACTGCATATAGTAATATTATTGGTTAATGAAAAAAATTTTACAAAAAACGAACACACCAGATATTTCTTAAAATAACGTTTGGACCATGAACTTATCGGTCGTCATACGAAAGAAACAAAAAAAATATACCTACATGACGTGTTCGAAATGGACATTATTTTTTATATTGCTAACCCTATTTTTTTACGAAATATCAAAAAAAAACATGAATAGTAGGTAGGTACTTATATTTTACAATAGGTATTTCGTTAAAATTTATTAAAAATAATGTCATTCATTTATAACCTTATCTACAATTTAGGTCTTTATCAATATATATTTAAACTTTATAAATACACATTGGTAAATAATATATAGGATGTAGGTAATAGGTATAATAGCTGTATAATAATTCATATTTTATAATGTAAGATGGATATTATAGATAAGTAAGTTTAGAAAAGGTATTACAGCAATTTAAATAAAAGCAATAAAACCAAGTGTATACCTATAACCTATACATTATTATATACATATATACGAATTAATTTTATTATTAATAACTTATGGTTATGGTCTTATGGACAACTCGTAATGTCATAAACTCAACTCATAACCATTGATTATAATAATATAATATATGTGACAAAATATATTTATACTATATAAGTAGTAATATAGTATATAGTACTTGGAGTGTAGTTATATACTTATATATTAACAAATATTATATGGATAGATATTTTATAGATACATAAAATTATATACCTACAAAAACCATCGAATTATTTCTATTTTATTCGTAGTATTAGTAAAATTAATAGGACAAACAAATTTCTAAAGAAAGATGATATCTTATTAAATGAAATGCACCTAACAAAAATAGTGAAATTAATAATGGGTATAATTTAATGACATTTAATTGCACTGAAAATGATAAATAATTAGGTGTTAAATGAAAAATATTATTGAAATAAAAAAACCAAAAAATCGTAGTTATATCTATACGGACATTAATAACACATTGGTAGGTACTAACTGAAAATCTGCTTGAACGAATTATAAACGAAGTTTAATAAATAAACATAACATACATTGATACATAGATATATAGCCGATATAGGTACCCAAGATCCCCGGCTATTTCGAGAAATGACGACGATCCGCCGACCTATAGCCGTATCAGAGTACGATCAGTACATCATGACGTATAATAATATAGCATGGCATAGGTATCGTTTAGTACGGGAATACCTGCAGAATAAATGCATAATATTTACATGTAGAGTAATATAATACGTAGGTACCCATGTGTCTGAAATCTGATTCAAAAATAACAACAATAATTATATTGATAATATACCATAATATTATGTACGTACCTAAAATTGTACAATATTATTATTATATTATCTAGAGTACGTATACAACATTTAGTAATTACCTATATCTGATGTACCTATTAATAAAATATCCATATTTACAAGGGTAAGCGTACCTACTGTCAACGGGTAGGCAAAGTACCTAAAAAAAGACGCGCAGACCGGTCGAAAAAACGCGCGGGAAACTCTTCGAATATCGATGGGAAATTAAAAAATAAATAAATTATAAAGTGTTAGACTGTAATATATTATAACAGTATTACCTACGCGTATACCTATAAGTAAATTTAAATTTAAATCGTTGTCCACAATACACACATCACTCAATAATAAAAATTACAAAAATTACAAAAATTACGTTTTGTAGGACGGACACGATACGCGTGCGTCGGACACGGCGGGACTGGCACTAGTGGCACAGTCGCACAGACTGCGAACGCGGCGCACGGACGGACGGCAGCGTGACGGATAATGGACGGGGCGCGACCAACACGCGGCTGGCTGGCTGGCTCGGCAGTCGGCACTCGGCACTTGGCGGAATCCCGAATCCCGATTCCGAACTTCAAAATAATAATAATAATAATACACAATTCCGAATCCATTGGAGGAACATGTTGCGGCGCCGTATTTTTGTAGTAGGGCACAAATGCACAATACGGCCGTCGGGCCGTGGCGCGGTGGCGACAGCGAGTCGGCTGCGGCGATGGGTGGAGGCGGCTGCGGCGGGGAGAAAACCAGTATGCGGACGAGTCTCAAAAAAAAAGTAAAACCGACACACTTGGGTTCACTATTATCATCGTTATTATTATTATTACTAAACATTTTAGATATAGGTACCTACCTATGATATAGGTACCTCTCACGGCTACAACGACGTCATGCACATACCTACGCTGGTAATAATTCTATTAAATCGTCGAGTAGAGAGGTACCTTTGTATATTTACATTATACAGAGTGATTCACAGTGCAGTTCCATTGTCTATAACCGATAACTTTTTTGCCTAACCAAACCTCAATTATATAGACATGTATAATGCATTTTTTAAATACGAAATTTTTTTTTTTAATTTGTCATTTTCGCGCGTTATTATTGAAAACTACGTGAAAGTCAATAATTAATAGAGATGTTAACTATTTTATGTAAATATATACGTAAACATAATAAATATATATTCTACAAATCAGTCGTGTAAGCACTAAGCTTTAAAGTTTGGGCAGAGGTGTATTGTGGGCTGCAGATATGTACAAGTATCAACTGCACGAAGGACTCTCTGTATAATATTTTGCACTTACTTTTCTCAGTTCTGGGTAAATATATATCTATTGTAATTGTATAAATTCTTTACAATATATTATGCGTGACCGCTATTAAACGAATCAATATGACCTTTTTTCAAATGGTTTTTTGGTGTTTCCGTTATATCGATCTGCAGAATTGATTTATTTCAGCAATGACGGGTTACCGGCATCTTTAAACATTCCATATAGAGGGAAATTATGTTCAGTAACAATAATCGTGTGTTTCTTTTTATTATTATTATTATTATTATTTGGTGCATTTTTTCAATAAAAAGCTATTCCTAGTTCGTATCAAGCTTGTATAGCATGTGCCACGTAAATAGGTGTATTTCAAATGGAAAACTAGGTACAAAAAACAATAAGAGTGCAACAAATTAAGTAAATTAATAGCAGGTAGGTACTTATGAAATGGAGCATAGCTACCAAATATTATAATCGGTCTGTTCCATAACTATGTAGTTTTTAATTTCAAATTTGTCGTCTATATAGTGACGATATACAAGGTAATTCCACAAGCATCCTTTTTTTTTCAATAATGCAGTTATTCAAAATCTGATGTTTGGAATTTTTAAATATACTTGAAGATCGGATTTTCAATTTTTTGAGATTTTTTGAACTACTTAAGGAATGTTATTTGTAGATCAAAATAACAAACTTCTATTTTTCAAATGAGAACCCTCTTTTCTACTAAAAATTATTTGGCAAATATAGTGTTACTGAACATTTTGACGTATCAAAATTCGAACGAGTAGTTTGATTTTTGAATTTTTTAACATTGTGTTGATACTAAGAAAAATAGGTTCTCGATATTGGGTTTGGAAAATACGGGGCTATGGTGAGTTGAGAATATTAGTAGTTACTAAATATTAATTAATATTAATCTATCAATATTTATATAATTTGTAAAAATGGTCAATGTATAATAAAAACACTAGAGCCAATATTACATAATTTTATATTTTTGTAAAACCATTTTTAAGGACTATAAACCTTAGCATAAACATTTTAATAAATAATGACTGAAAAACTAATAGTTCAAATTTTGAATTAGGAAAATCAAATAATTAGGTATATTATATAATTATATAATATAAAACTTATCTAGATTATAAAATAAAATAATAAATATTAGGTATATATATAATCAAACATTTACAAAAAAATTATCCACTAAATAATTTATAGAAAAAAAGGGGGAGGGGGCTTCTCATTTGAAAACAAGGATTTGAAAATTATGGTCTTATATTTATAAATTACAAAAATCAGAATTTAAATAAACTCATTATTAAAAAAAAAAAAATGGGAGAGAGCATACTTGGTACACCATATTTTGAATGGATTAAACAGGCATTTATCCAACTTACAAATATATTACCTATTTATACATAATATATTTAAATCTGTGTGTATAACTGAGGGTTTTTGAACATGAGAAGGAAGCACGTGTTCCGATGTAATCGCCCTGGTTACCATTGTACACTTGTAGTTTGTACCATAATAATTAATGACCTGCAGTGGAAAACCAAGTGTATTGTGTTCCGTATATTATTTAAATGTAGGTAACAAACTATTTTAGTAATCTACAAGTTGAATATTGTATTTAACTCGGTATGATACGCCGACGACGAGTATTGCAGTGAAGCTCATTGGTTCTTAAATACATTTTTGGTTTTTTAGGATTAAAACTGTGATCGGACTTCATTCTATAGTACATTATAGCAGGTATCTAACTTCGGTTAGCTAGTATAGATAGATTGTACCATATATTATTATGTTGAATAATTTAATAATAATAATAATATTAACATTTACTTTTATAGTTTTATGTATGTACTATGCGTATATACATCTTTTTATATATATAGACAAAATAGCAGTCATACAGACATACTGCAGTGAAACAAAAAAAAACTTTTATTTTTTATTTATGGACTTCATCCAATAATGGGAATTATCCTGAGTAGTTGACGTTTTTTGTTTGCAGGAGTCTATTTACTATGGGTTATTTATTTATTTTGTTATTTATTATTTCCATCTATTTCTACAGGAAAATTAAAGTAAATTAAGAATATTTCATTACCAGTTGTCTCATCAATTAGTAATGTTATTTATACACGTCATTGAAATATATAAATATTAAATGTATTAGGTTATCTAGAATATTATAGATATATTTTTTGTTCTTTCGAATAAAAATAATTTTTTATAATAAACAAATTATAGGTATATAATTATAATATTATCTTTACTGTATATTATCAATAGTAAATATTTTTTTTATAATCAATTTGAATGCATAACCTAGACATAGATACAACTGTACAATTAGTGTATTATGAATACGCAATAATGTTAAGCTAGATACCTTTATTGAGAACTGCAGAGGTGCCACACATATAAAAATATATTAAAACATTTATAGTAAAAAGTGTGTTTTTATAAATTTAAAATAATTTTGTTTTAAGAATTGTTAAACATTTTAATATTTCAATTGTATATTTGTATTAGTATTACCCATACTTATGAATTATGAACAATACTTATTGAGTTACATATTTACAAATCTTACATATTATAATTTAAATATAGAGTTTAAGCGTTCTTTATATTCTATTTTATACATTAAAGTTATGCCTATTGATTAGGTATTGGAAATTAATTTTAATAATATTAGTACCTGTAGGCTTAGGACCTATACGGCTATACCATCAACTTACATAAATTTAGATTTGAGATTCAAATAGTTTTTATTGGTTTATCATTATCACGCGGTCATATGAGTTTATGACTATATTTCTTTTCTTGTATCAAAGCACCTATCTAATTATTGTACCTTACAATAAAATAATATGATGAATTTCATAGTTGTGCAAATCAAAATTGACTAAGTTTATAGAATAAAGAATTATTACGTATATATTCTTAAGATGTCTACCACCCGCTTATAAGTTATAATGTCACAAAATGTTATTCTTAACTTTGTATATTAAAAGTCAGGACACCTTCCAGCATAGGGAATTGGGTAGATTAAATCTTACCATTACTATTACCATATATTTAAGAAAATGTAAAAATAAAGATCTAAAAAACATAAGTTTACGAATTACGATGTACTAAACCATAGAAATATTATGTTAGTGTAAAAAATATATGTAGGTATACACAATATATAAGGTAAAAATCGTAAAACTGGTCGTCTTAAAATGACAAAGACACAGGTAATGCGTAAAAAAAGATTGGCAAAGTACCATAATATTATGACCATATTAATTTACCTATAATATTTCATAACAGGTTAATAACTGTTCAATTATAACGTTTAATAACTATTTTAATATATTATACCTACATATATGTATACATAATTTATAAGTATGTTCATCATAATAATTTTCAAAACTTAATAAATTAATAAAAATAATTTCATGGCGTCAGAGAAAGTCTTATATGCCATTAAGGAATTTATATATAATTGTATAAGTATTATATGTTTAAATTTCAAATCCTAACTTAAAAATAATACTTTATTTTGACTATACAAACATTTTTTTTTGTATTATTAAGATATGCCTTGTCATCTGGGCCATTGGCTAACGATTTTTTACTTAAATACCTGTTAAATTTTTTTTTATTTTAATAAATTACCTATACCTACTATAACATTGTAAAATGTTATTATATGGTGATAGAAATTCGATATTCATAATACACAATTTAATATAATAGTATTATGCTTTTATCGAAGATAGTCTGAAAATGTTATTAAATTGTTAAAAACAATAGGTAGGCAGTAGCTGTATTGTTATTAAAATAATATTCTTACCACCTACCTATATTTGAACGGATAACATTTTATACCATAGGTACTTAACATATTTATTTTATTTTGCAGTTTTCACTAATTAAATGAAAAGCTCTTATATAATGAATTCGGAGACCTAACTGTGAACATATTTTGCTAATGTTGAATTAAATATGAAATATTATACTTGCATAATATATGTTTTTTTACACTTCACGCCCGAGTAATACTTAGTATTTGAAAACAAAAACATTTTGAATCGTTGTCTAACGTTTTTTTCTGTATATCGAAACAAATTAACAATATTGTAATCAAAATATATAAAAAATAAAAAAAATATATAAATTGTGTTTTATTTATTTTATATCATGAGACTAAATGTGAGTATTATATCAAAATGTAAAATCAGGCATTTTTCACATAATGGGTGGTCACTATTTTGGTAGATCCGCTTGGGTGGTGATACTCGGTAGAGGTTTGTTATTCAGTTATTGTATTGGGTATTGGGTGTATTTTGGATAGAAAGGTATCGATTCTACCGAAATGACCTTTTTTTACCTGTAAGAAACTAATCGATTGCACGGTTATCGTCTCCGCGAAACTTTTTAAGTTGTTGATTCCGCCAGTTCATATTATAATATTATAAATTATTATGCACTTTAACTGTCATATTTAGTAGTTGATTCATAACAAAATAATTAATAACGTTGTTGAACACTACAACTGTAACATGTAGATTGTAGGTATGTATATTTATTCCAGCGGAGATTGCGACGACTGCGTACCGCGTGTCCGTGTCAGATTCATGACGTATTATCGTAATTTACACGAATGCCAGTGTAGTGGGTACGTTTTATCGAAAAAAAGATGTATTACATATTTAAACGTAGGTACCTACATCATTAGTATCGGGAATAAAAGTACAAACAATAATCTTGAATTTTCCAATGCGTTCTCATATTTAAATACTACTAATACTATTAGATTTATACAAGACATATTCAATAATGGACTTACACGTGTTGCCTGTGCACGTTTTAAGCTATGCCGTGTAAAAATGAATTTATTTAAAAAGGTAAAAGTCAATTAGTTTTATAATTAAGTATTTAAGGGTATGTCAAATACTTAGACTCTTAATAAGTTATAAGTGGAGGAATATGTCAATACAAAGTGTATCGCAAAAATGTATGTTGATTGTGACATGAAGATAATTATTGTAAAAGTCTTTCACTAAAAGATGAAAGTATAGTTGTGGTCAGTGGCGTATCTAAGCGGGGGTGATATGGGGGTCATCCCTCTCCCCTACCGAAACCAAAATTTGTATACAATACAACATATATGTAATAATATAAATATATTATGTGTATACTGAATATTTCTATTAAAATCTTTATATCCCCCCGTAAAAAAATCTTAGATACGCTACCTACTGATAGTGGTCATAATAACCAACCAGAATATTTATTACTACGCCATACATGTATTTGGATTTTATCCTGTTATTGTTGATACCTAATGTTTGACGATCATTAAAAATATATATATAGGTAATAGGTATTTGGGTTATATTATTTTACCTAATTATTATATTGTATTGTTTTTTTTTCTACCATATTATGTAAATGTAATCGATAGCCAGTGAAATCAACATAATATGTTGATATTAAAATATATATAATTATAAATTAATTATTATATAATAAACAAAAAAACAATAAAAAAAAAAAAAAACATATTGTTAATATTATTATTTTTTTAATACGATTTATTATCAAACAAAAAATATTAAGATCTTATGAGTAGGTAATTTTTATTTTTGTAAATGATTACTATCGCGCATTTAAAAATGTTGACAAATATTCAAAATATTAATTTTTATTCCCAAATAAAAACATATACTGGTAAGTGATGATATAATACACAATATATGGCATTGTATATTTTTATATTTTATTACTTCTTAAAATATTTTTTGAATAATAATCGTACAATATACAACAGATAACTTCACTTCAATTTCAAATTTTAAATTAAAATATAAGATTTTAAATGTATTTATAGGTATACCCAGTACCCACTACATGTGTATAATATATTTTATATTGTTTTTGATCTAGTGATTTATTAGTATCTATATATTTATATATTGTGTAGGTAGTATACAAACAAATTGTATTTATTTATTTATTTTTCTCCCTATGGTCGTAGGATGATAGATGTGGGCAGTATAAAGTGCTTATTGAATTGATTTGATTCAATTTATTTTTAATTCATTATAATAATTGTCCGTAACGACCGTAACTGAATATATAAAAACAATTATTATATTTTGAGTAAATATGAAAATTTTAATTTATAAATTATAACTATTCAAGTATGAAGTATAGGCACACTGTGATGTGTGCCTTTCAGGGGTAATCGTCTCTCACAACTATTCAGTCGTTTCGGTCTCGTAGGGTAATATTCCTAGCCCCTTAGTTATCGTCCAAACCCCTAATAATCAGATTCACTGTTATATAGTGTTATATATTGTTATCGACTGACGAAAACACTTAATTTAGCCTTATAATATTTGCATTTTCTTAAGAGTAATTAATTATTATAGTTATGATATAGATAGATTAAAAATAATTCCGTGGCCCAGATGGTCAATACATTGAATAGGTAGGTGTGGCAGTCAACGTGTTTAAAACTACCAAATTGTTTGAATTTTACACAAGTTGTGCAATTGGCAAAAAAAAACCGAGGTTATGATGTACATTTTAGGTAGATCTCAAAATAAATATTTGTCTTTTGTACATTTCGATATAAGTAAAATAATTTATTTTAGACATAAATAATAAAATTCAATGTATTTATATGTAGGCACATACAAGGTGATAATTCAACATAATAAAACTATTAAATACTTTACATATTTTTAAAACGTAGTTTGTATTTACGTTCAATAAATTATACAAAAACATTTAATTTAGCAAGTGATTAAGAGAGGACCTCGCTGCAGTTTTCTCAAAAATAGTTGATACCTTATATTTTATACGGTTTTTTCGATTTTCTTGAAAAATATTGATTTTTTACATCTATACACCAGGTATCTATTAATAATTTATTATTTCTGTACAAGTAGTATAATACATTTTGTATAGTTATTACTTATTAGCTATTTTTATATTATTAAGCACAGTAGTAGGTAGGAAGCTATATATTATGCAAAAGTGACCTAATACGTCAAACGTATATTATACGTGTTCAAAGCTATTGTTCATAATCAATACTTTTTTTTCTCCAATTTTTCAAATAATAAATAATTAATAATTATCAGGAATTTAAGTGTTTAAACAGCTGTACCTAGTAAATTCTTCTATACTGCAGGTGCACTATTCGCGCTTTCAATATGCATTGTATTTAAATTACAAATTTTTTATTTATCTGAAAATGGCGATTGCTGTTTATAATATAGTTAAGTATTTACTTTTTTTTTATCAATGTTCACGCCACCAGCATATTTTTATATTTTTTAAAAATACGTCAGCAAAAATTCCTGACCGTGACATCCTTGATCCTAGAATACATTAAATAAAATATTAACGACTTCCAAGTTCCATTATATTATATACCCCGTGTAGACAAATTCTAAAGAAATCATTCAAATGACAAAAACGCGCTTGTGTGCGCGTAATGCATGTGCGTACTATGCTTCTATGTTTCACATTTTTAACACATAATGGGTTTAAACTTATAAAGACATACTATATTGGCTATTGTATTGTATACATATATGTAATAATGTCAACTCATTAAACATAGTGATTAAAATCGATTAAGGATTATATTGCACAATGCTTAACCACTGTTAACGAACTGGACGATTTTATACTTGTTTAGTTACAGACTGTTTTGTATTTTAGATTCTGAGCGAAGATGAATGTATTGATTTTACAATAATGTGTTTTTTTTTGTTTTTTTTTTGTGTCTGTCATCACCTTTTAGAACAGTAAAAGTGCTTGGATTTTCTTCAACAGTAACTTTTCTGATAGGAAAGTGAATCTAGTTGGTACTTTGGGGATCAAAAGTAAAAATTTCCCAGTAGTTTTCAAACGCGACGTGAAAAACAAAAGAAAAATTAAGGAAAAACGGGAATTTTTACGCAAAATCTGATTTCGAGAAAATCGATTTTGGTTTTTGGTGTAACTTTAAAACAAATGACCGTAGGGACATGGAATTTTGACTGAATGTTTATATTAGCATTTTCTATACACCATAACATTTTCCAAACATTTTGAGCTATTTACGGACATTTTCAGTTTCCATTTTTTTTAGTTTTTTTTTCTATAAATATCAATAAAATTTTATCTGTTGGATAAAAAAGCTTGAAAATTTAATAGAAGGCTCCTAGGTTATTGTTTCAAAGGCAGATGAAAAAAATTAAAAATCCTTAGTCGCAGTTTTTATTTATAAGCATTTAAAGTTCAAATTTTGACAAAATATGGAAAAATCACGAAAATTATCAATTATTTTGAGTTGAGAATTCATAAAAATTTTTCTTTTTAAATCTAAGATTTGAAAATGTAATACAAGATTATCCATAAGTTTGCCTACCTTTATCAAAAAAAAAAATGTCTACAAGAAAGTCAAATTAAATTTTTGTGTGTTTGAAATTCATATTATAACAACATTTGATATTCACTCGATATCTCATGTAACGATTTTCTTATTTTGTTGTAATTAAAAAACGTATGACGGTAGATACTTGAAAATTTCACTGAATATTTGTATTAGCATTTTCTATACACCATACAATTTTAAAAATATTTTGACTCTTTTTGAGATGTTTACGGACATTGTCAGTTTTCAATTTTTTTAGTTTTTTTTTTCTATAAATATCAATAAATTTTTATTTGTTGGGTAAAATAGCGTGAAAATTTAATATAAGACTCCTGATATATCGTTCTAATAGCAGTTGAAAAATATTAAAAATACATAGGCACAAATTTTTTTTATAAGCATTTAAAGCTTAAATTTTGACAACATTTATCAAATTTATAATTTAATAATTATTTTGTAGTTAAAAATTTATAAAATTTTCATCTTTTATAGCTAAGGATTGAAAATTGAAAACGAGGCTCCACGTAAATAGGTTATATATAAATTACTTTATTCACAATAATATCATCAAATATACTTGGTAATATCATAGGCTGACTGACCGTTTTCGCTCAGAATCGTTTTTCTTATACAATGATATTATATCATTGAATTCAAATTTAACACCATCCATTGCAGTGATCCACTTGTAACCTACTGTACAGCAAAGCGACATCCACTTACCCACTTTTTTTTTTTTTTAATACCCTACGATCCATATATCCTTTAAACTGTAAATAGTTTAAATAATGTAACTATATAACAAACGGTTTTATTTTTCAACGACCAAGAAATCATTATCTTCACAACTATAAGAATATTTAATTTCGTCACAACAAAAACTATCAACACTATTTCGTTAAAAAATAATATTCTAAAATAAATAAAATATGCAGGAATTAAATAATATGTTTATAAATAAAAATGATGGCACCTACACAAATTAAATTGTACATTTTAACACTGAGGACGTTCCTGTTTCAGTGACATACTTTATTTGGTGGTTGACACGCTTCATGTTCATGAACACATGTCAAATCATTATATTATATTTGAATAGATACTGGGTATATTGGTATATGGTTACTTTATGCAGATATACAAATAAGAATAATATAGTGACAATGAATCACACTGTTTATCTAACTGTATAAATCATAAATAGTTGCATTGTTGATACATTTTTGCAAAAATTGTGTAAATACAAAATGTTTACTAGTAATAATGATATCATTTTGTTTACTGAATTGCATTGCACTAAAACATTTTTATTTGTTGTTTTCTACTTGTGTCTAATTCTATTAGGTACCTACTGTATAGATCAATATTCAAGATCCACCAATTCACTCAAAATCTTAAAAAAATACTATATGGACAGTTATTCCTTTCAAGTTCCAATAAAAATATTAAATGTACATAATATAGTACTATATAGTATACCACAGTGCTATAGGGCACTAAAGTCATGAGGTCTCCCCTTCCCAATTTTTTTAGATTCTAAGCGGAGCGTTGTATGTATTGATTTTACAATTATATGTGTTTTTAGATTCTGAGCGGAGTGAGGAAGCTAGTATTTTTACAATGGTGTTTTTTTTTTTTTATCCTGTATACAAAATTTCTACTAGAAGGAGTGCTTCGATTTCAATTTATAGTATCTTATCTTTTAGAAAATTGGATTAAGATGGTACTTTAGAGAGGTCAATTTTTTCAATAGTTATTTAAAACCACAGGAAAAACTAGCAAAAAATTACGAAAAACCGCTAATTCTTATATTTGATAAAATTTTCAAAGTATTTTGAATTATTTTAAGTTGTTTACAGACATTTTCAATTTTAAATTTTTTTAGTTTTTTTTTCTATAAATGTCAAAAAAATTGTATTTGTTGGGTAAAAAAGCTTGAAAATTGAATACAAGGCTCCTGATATAATGTTTTTATAGTATTTGAAAAATATTTAAAAAAAACGTATGCACAATTTTTTTTATAAGCATTTAAAGTTCAAATTTTTCTAAAATGTATCAAATTTAAAATTAAAAAATGTTCAACTTTTATAGCTAAGGATTGAACATTTAAAACAAGGTTCCACGTAAATAGGTATAAATAAATTACTTTATTCACAATAATATCATCAAATATACTTATGGTAATATCATAGACCGTCTTTGCTCAGGATCGTTTTTCGCATACAATGATATGAATTGAATTCAAATTTAACACCATCCATTACAGTGGGTCACTTGTAACCTACAGTAGAGTGACACCCACATGCGCACCTTTTTTTTATTGCAAATTTGAGAGTTTTTTTTGTAGAAATAATAGAAACAATAATAATAAATAATAACCACTGTTATGACCGTGCAGTTAAAAATGTTTAATAGAGATTAAGATAGGGACATGGGGGTAAATCCACGGGAATTTGTCATGGAACATTTTTAACATCACTTCGTCTTGTATTAAATGACAAATTGAACACACATTTTGAATCATATAGAGTTGGTATTTAAGTATTTTTAATAGGCAACGAAGTGCAGGGGATCAGCTATCTAATATATATAAAAATCTTGTGTCACAGTGTTTAATGTTTATGGGCGCACTCGTCCGAAACGGCACGATCGATTTTATATATATATTTATTTATGTTTATAAATGGTTGCTATTGGTTATAGGAAAAATAATTAGGAGAAATTAGTATTTATTATTTGGTTGCCATAATATGTTAATCGGGCAGATCAGGTGCAAGCATCAAATTTTTGCACATTGCCTACTTGATATGCTGTCACACATTGTCCACGATTCGGCGTAATTGGATTGCCTACCTGGGAGGCTGAGTTGCACCCAAAAGGAGTTGAACAATCATAATTTTTTTTTAAGTTGTAATTTTTTACGGGCAACGAAGTGCGCGGGATCGGCTAGTAACATAATATAAAGTGAATATATGATAAATAATCGTAATGAATTTTGTTTATTTTATTTAACGGTGTCGTAGTCGGTGTCAGATTGTATGAATTAAAGGTACTAGCTGGTATATATATTGTTTGTTATCGCCTCACCACCGAGCTGTATACAATAAATTGTATCATCCCACCGCCGGGGGACACACGTCTATAAAATTTCGATATTCATGATTGATATTTCTCTGTATTACGATATCTTACGTGTATGGTAGTCTAGTGTGGATACACTTATGGACAAAGGGTAGGTACATCTTATAATATTTGAAATTGTATTTTAATATTATATTATATTATACCTAATTGTATGTTGTCGGCTGTTTGTTTTATTCTAGGTATGATGTGTTATTCAAAGTGCATTCTTACAAAACTTATTTTAAACCTACTGATTCTTAATTTAATTTAAACTGCCTAATTCATTTTAATTAGTGATTTCTCATAATATTTAATGGGTACAGGCGTACAGCCATTACATTTTTACGATTACAACAAAAATGTAGATAGAGCACAGATATAAAACATAGATTTAACCTATCTTTAATATAAATAAAATGTGTGGATGTTTATGAAATTATTTTTTTTTCTTTCGTGTGTACTTGTGAAATATTAATTATTAACTATGCTACTTGTAATTGACACTACTTTATTATTATTTACTTTTATCATCTGAAAGCTTTGTAACGGTGTTTAGGAAATATCTTAGTACAACGGACTATGGTGTCGAGGTGATACATTTTATACGGAGCGGTGGTAACAAATTTTGAAAATCATCTAGTAATTTTGTTTTAATTTAATTTACTTATCATATATTGTTATGATTAAAATAAAATAAACAATAAATACCTATGCATATTGTATACAAAAAATAAAGTCAAAACAAATTCTAAACAAACGCCTCAGTCACGACTCACATCTCATGTCTTATCAACCGTTACATATATTTGGTAGTTGCGGTAAGTACCTACCTACTAAATTAGGTATTAAATTTGATCATTTTTTTTGGTGGCTCCGAGTGCCGAAAGTGGTATTCCAAAATTGGTTTTATTTAAATATAGCTCGTATTATTTTATGATATTGGCAGTATAAAATTATTTCTAAAAATGTATAACTATGACATAATTAAAATAGTAATTATGACTAATTAAGGGTTTTAAAATCAGAGTAGACCTAACAACCATATATATTATAAGACTTATAATATCTATACACACCACTGCATAAACAAATTACACTACTGTGGTCTACTTGATATAATGGTATTCAAAATGTATTTTAAAAATATTGATTCTAATCAATACAGTCACAATAATTAATTACAATTCACTTTACAGCCTGTTATAAAATGAGCTGTTAAACACTCCTTTATGAAGTTTAATTGAAATATCCCTTTGGCACATGGAAAATATATATTTTATCATATTATGATTAATTAAAATCACTATAAATAGTTAATAGCCTGTATTGTTATACCAACTCATATTATGCAATCATCTATTGATGACAAAATTAAGATATTTGACCCGGTAATTAAACTGTAAGTCTGTAAATTGTTAACCTATAGATATAGCCTATAAGTATATAATATATTTTTTATGAAACCATAAGCACTCGTTTTTTTAAATTAATAACATTACATTTATACTTTGAACAAACCATATATATTTTCATATTTTCATCAATTCGATAAATTAAAACATTACTGGTATCAAGTATAACAATTGTTTATTATCCAAACTCCAAAGCCAATTATGTGTACCTATGATGTGCTTAATTATATATTATTTTTTGTCATATACAGTTCGCACAATTTCGACCAGTAAATACGAATCGCCAAATCTTAATGAAAACCATAGGAATATTTATGAAAATAAGTCACCTATTTGACACAAACATAATAATATTATAATGTCCGAATACACCATTTCCATAAATCAATAGCATTAAAAGTTGTTAAAGTATAGTCACCTTAGTTTGCTACAATTGCTCTGACCTAGATGTATTTAACATATTGAAGCATTACAGGAGCCCACATAGGAAAAACGTTTCACGTTACTGAAATTGATACAAACTAATGGGAAGTTAAAATTTATGAAAATATATGCGTAGATACTTATACTTATACGTATATACTTTATAGATATATTTTATAATATCAACGAATCAGTATAAATCATATTATTATATGTTATAACTTATAAATAGGTGACTTATAATTTATTAGATATAATATATTTTAGATTCTGAACGGAGGGAGTGAGCTATCGATTTTACAATTATGCGTTTTTTCTTTTAATAATTAAGCACCGATGGTATAGTAGGGTAAAATATATTTTATAAAGAGGTGGTTTTATGAGTAGTTTCCGAGAAAATAACAGAATGAGAATTGTGGAAGTTATATAAGTACCTATACCACTCGTCGGCGCTTTTTATAAAACCAAAAATCCTTGTTATCCTTTGTCTCAACAAAGGTCTTGTACTGTATGGTCGTATATATCCATACAGATAACGTTGGATTATGATTTATAAGTTTATAACTATATAGTACATTAGAACACAATATTTTTTTAATAAAATGTATTAATGGGAATTAACGATTCTTTGAACCAAAAGAATACAAACGTCATAATAAAACCCTAATTGTAATAATAATTATAATAAACAATATTATATTATATTATATCATCATAATAATTCATAATTAGTATCAAAATCAAAATAATACCTATGTACTCTAAAACTCCAAAAAATAAATAAAATCCTTAATTAGTTTTAAACAGTCAAATAATATTATATGTTATTATTTAATAGTATTGTATTTAATCACTAACAGTAATTATTGAAATCTAAAAAATAAAAATTGTACTTTCAGCCAATACAAAAAGTTCATACTTCAAAATGCATGAATTTTTCGACATAAAAAATAACTTAATTAATGTTTTAGTGTTAATGTTTTTACACAGAGAAAAAGAGATTGACAATATTTTAAGAATGTTTAAACTTAATCAGTTAACCGGAAAGTAAGGTTGATTGTTTTTTTTGATTTGGTTAACAATTTTTTAGTGGTTTTAGTTTTTTATTTTACCAATACAATTTTTTTGTAATCCATCTAATTCTATCCTTCACTTCCAATATCCTAGATAATTGTATTGGATTTTAGATGCTAATAAAATCTATTAAGTTATGTGTATTGTAAGGTAATCGAAAAAAAGCCAAGAAAAAAAGTACTAAAGACAAATACTAGAAACAAATATATAAATCTTAGTAACTTAACCTCGTCTTGGTTAGGTCTATGTATTATAAATTATAACATTATTATTATTATTTTTATTTTTAAATATCGGTGTAAATACTCCCTGGACATTTAAGCATACTTGCTTTACAGCAACCCTACGTAATTACATTTTTCCTGGTATGTTTTAGAACGTTATACCTAACTTACATGTAACTCTCAAAACATAATTTGGAGTTTTTTTATTAGAATTAATGATTTAAATTTTAATGGAACGTAAAATGAGTAATGACACTATGAAAAAGAAGAAAAATCATAACTCTAGAGATAGATGTGTGAGACTGAAATTATTTTATTAGACAGTTCTATCATAATCAAACATAAGCGTAGCGATGAATTTATACAGGGGGGCTATAGCCTATTATATTTCTGGTACATAACATATTATTCTAAAAATGTAACTAAAAAAAATTACGAAATGGGGGAGGGGGGCTAAACAAAATTACGAAAGAGCTATAGCCTTATTAGACCTCTCCATTCTACGCCTATGTGACCCAAGAAAAGTTTTAAGTGAATTTCCCTCAATGAAATACCAATATATGTCATAAACTGAACAAAAATAACATTATATTTTGTGGATAAACTACACATTATTTTAAAATAATGAAATCAATTGATTTATGACTTTCACAGTTACACCAAGATAATATGTATAATATTAATGTATATGGGTACTTTGTGCAGCGTGATTATTTTTTAAATGTAGGTACAAGTAGCAGTATAAACTACTTATATTATACCTATTTTACTTAGGTATATATTATAAACCTTGTTTTAATTCAATTTTTTTTCTCTGCTACTTTTGAAAATTATTGACCAACCATTAATTTTCCCACCAGTAAAGTTCCTAAAGTTGTAAATAAGTTGAACGAAGTGTTCACAAAAATAAAGATAAAAAAATAGGTACACATTGTATAATCAATACAATTCATTACTATAGAATAATTTTGCTACATATTATTATAGAATTAATAATATGATGACAAAACTTATTATAATTAATAAAAAAATTGGCTTTTTTTCCATAGATTTGTATTGTAGATACATATTGTTTTAAATCTACACTTACAAATTATAAAGATGTGTTCTTTCTTTAAAAATATTATTCAGAGAAAGGTAGGTATAATAATAAAGCTATAAAATGTATACGGCGGTATTGTATAAATTAAATATTGAATATAAATAATAATATAGTGATACTTCAAAGGAAATGATTTTCAAATTCCCTTGTCTATTTCGAATAGGCACACTGCAGAATCTAAGGCAACAGCATATAATATTGGTATTATATAACCTATATAAGTAGTTCTGCTTAGAATAGTTTTCATGGACGTGTATCGCCGTTACTAAGATTCTCAGGAAAACCCTTGAGAAATACGTTAAGTAACTTGCAAGAAAGTATAATATTAAAATGTGTTTAATACAGCAATAAACAATCGACATTCGATATATAAATACATAATAATATGAATTATTAGTGAGGTGACTGGAAGGCAAGTCAAAAGAAACGTTTTATGGTTCTTTTTTGTACACCCATCCTCCTCTTCTTCCTCCACCAGGTGTCTTCAGAAAGAAACACAACATTGTAAAACCGATAACGCGCTCTTTTCAGCACATAAAGCCTTAAAGTCCACGTGAAGCATGCGTTCAGTACACAACGGTCGGTAATTTATTATTTACATAACACCACAACAGTGGATCTGAGAGCAATATGCGTAAATGCGTAATAATATTGCTTTGTCAATATGACACTATATGACAGTGAATAACACGCGGATAATGGTTGTGTCATTCTAGCGCGTAGGAGGTGTTCATTATAAGTTTTTATGCCATACAATTTTCTCGTCTTAACGATTACGGTGTGTTATTTCAATATAACTTTATTGAACTGCGCAAAACAGTTCACCCTCAAGAGGGTTGTTTCTTGTCACTCTCAAGCTCACCAGATCTCATCAGCAAGGCTGTATGTTACTTGCGTCCCAAAAAAAGGTATATTTTTCAGGTAGTAAATTTGACCGGTAACTTGCGTCCCGCAAACGGGACGCCTGACTTTATAATTATTGTCGATATTATCTACTAAAATCACTAAAATCGATAGTTTATAAACTGTACTGTATTTATTAATTTATTTTAAGGTATGGAAAAATTGTGTAGTTCTAAATTGGTCGCGATTAATGGTTTTTATATAATTAAAAGTTATAAGTTTGGATATCATAAAACTTTAAGGAATAATAATTTTCGATGGAAGTGTACGAATAAAAGTTGTATGAAACTAGATAATTTAATAAGTGATCCTACTTCGCATACTCCATATCAATAATTGACAACTTATTATTACTACATATTATCATTATCATGACAAAATGTAAAACGTGAATTTTTATATTGTTAATATTTTTATTACCATAAATATCATGAAAAAAGTTGTTATCATAACATATGAGTTTTTTTTTATTTAATATACTTCTATATTATAAATTAAAATAAACATATTTTTTTAAATTTAAATTTTGATATCGATTATATCGATATTTTCGGGACGCAATCAGGTTATAAAAAAAGGTTTGCCGAGACGCAAATAGTCTATGACCTTTTTTGAACCTTTTTTTTTGAGGGACGCATCTCGCCTACTGATAATAATTTCGGACGCAAGTATAGTATCCTCAATAGTTGTCCTCCTCAATAGTTTTACACGAAAAAAAGGTCTTGTGCGGATGTAGGTCATCACTCATTATAATATTCTGAATTCATATTATAAAATGCAACGATGAATTAATATTATATTATATTAGGTGCGGTCTGGTGCGGATGGGCATAACCATAATATGCCATAACGACAATACATTCCGGAACAGAAACGGTGGATGACAAGACGAAATTGCGCGCTCCGAATTCGGTACCTACGTCACGTCGTCGAAGGGTTATGACTTACGGCCTACGGGGGTGGGCCGACGACAGGCGTATTTTCCACGACACGTGTTTGGGACACGTATATGTAGGGAACTCGTATAATTTACGCGTATATAGTTGGTGGATAATAATATCAAATACATACTGTGTTCAAGATTATAATAGTGTGGTGTTAGGTAGACCATAATATCACGTCAACACGTCATTATTACAATGTTATTACACATTGTTTGTTATAATATGCATCATCAAGACTTAGTCGTAGGTAGGTAGGTAGTAGCATTAATTAATCAATGGTGGTGAGTGCCTGACATCTAACGAGTAAATTATTATAAGCACCTATCACTAATAATAACGAAAGGCTTTCGTGTTTTTCTAGAACACTTCATGAACAAAATATCATAATAATGATACATTGACCACCCGCCAATACCGGCCACTGCCACTTGCCAGTGTATAATATTATTACAATACAGCCTATAGTGGTACAGGCAGGCAGGCAGCCGCGGGTGTAAGCGAGTTACCGTATTGTAAGGAGAGCGTATTACCTGCTCGGGTGTGCGTGTGCCGGAGCACTGAGTAACCGTTCGGCCACTGCCACTGACGCTGCCACTGCCACTACCACCGCCACCGCCGTCGTCGTCGTCGTCACCACCGCCGCTGCCACTACTGCCGCCGCCGACGCCGCCTCCGCGGTCGTCGTTGCCGTGGCCGCGTGTTCCGGTACGGTGCGAGTCGTTTTCACGTCAGACCTCTGCAGCACAGACTGCAGCAGCTGTCGGTCCTTCCGCGCCGGTTGCCGCTGTATGACATGTCTGCGGGCGGCCGGCTGCGGTCGTGTCGGAGGACTACGGGGGTAACGGGCGGCAACGCGAAACGCACACTGTGTGTGGTGGCGCGACGGTGTGTGGCCAGGCCGTTTTGTGCGGGTGGCGCCGCCGTCAACGCCGCAAAACGCCGTGCCTACCCCGCGCTACCCATCTCCCGACACCCGGAACCCACCCGCGCGGCACTTCAGCCCCCGGATCGATGGGGTTCCCCGGTCGTCACGCCAGAGTTCGCGTCGCGCGCTCCCGTCACCCCCCTCGCCCGCCCACCGGCCCGCTACCGCCGCCGCCGCAGGACGAGAGGTCCAGTGTGGCCAACCGCGCGGCCACTCGGCCACACGGTACAAACCGTGTCTCGGCGATTAAAATATATTAATATATTATTACTATAACTATATATATTATATTCGTCGCAGTACGTATTATACGCGGCGAGCGCGTTTGCCATTTGGCAAATATCCGACGACGGCGGCCGACCCGTTCGCGTACACTCTTGGCAGCCTCTTGACGCAGTGATGCCTGCCGTTGCCGGGGCCATGTGCCGTGACAATTTTTATTTAATTTCGACGAAACGCACAGACAATAGGTACATCTGCATCTGATGAGTGATGGCAGTCGACAAATTAATACAATATTATTATTTTAATAAAATAACTAATACTCGCCACTTTGCGAGATGCCGCATCGTTAACTTATTTTTATCGTTCACAGTCTGTTGTACCTACAGAGTTGTTGATTAGCAAACTATAGTGGTGCTAATACTATATAGAATAATAGTGATCATATCATTACACTATAATTACCTCAGCTTTATATAAAACCACATAGTGCACTTCTGAATTTACTGATAAGTCGATAACTAAAACCTACCTCAATGCAACAGGATCACATAATATGAAAAATAAATTAAATAAATAATTTAATATAATCTGTAATAATACTACCTATGTTATATTTTATATCATATAATTTTTTGTTTATATTTTTGGTGTGCTGCACGAAGATGCATTATTATTAATGCGGCCCACCGAGTTTCGGTAAAACCATTATGGATTCAGAGTTGCGGTATTATACGTTTAAAAGCTATGACAATAATATTATACCTATTGCCTTCGATAAAATAATATTATATTCTCGGAAAAACTAGGTACACCCAACTACATCGTACTATCCTATTGAAGTCGCGGTTTTTCAATGCAATTTTCCCGCATAAAACATTACCGAGAAAAAACGACCTATTCAATATATCACCAGCGTTCGAATTTTCAGCTGCAAATCTGCAATAGACACTCGTCGTGTTTGAGGTTTCCTACCACCCTGAGGTGTATTAACCGGAAAAAGGACAAGCATGCACGCGTTATACTATTATAGTGAAACCAATATAGGTCTTCGCCCGCACCGCGCTCTGCAATACTTAAAAGTTTCCCAGTCGACGATTCGTTGACCTTTAACGCTGAAAGTACACCACTATCGCTCTGTTTTCATCTCGACAGTGTAAATTATAATAATATCAATATGGTTGATATTATTATTTTAGATTAGAACACGGCAGTATAGGTAGTAGAGTATATTATACAATTTGCAGTAGGTACGATAAATGATAATGCATTATGTCGCATCTATAATTACCTAATATTGTATAGGTTATAAGTTATAACATAAGCCCGGGTCAAGTTGTCGCCGCTGTTAATATTTGAACTTATGTTTGTTATTGATATTTATTTCATAAAGGTTAGTTTAAGTCTTAAGCACTATACCTATAGGCTATAGGTGTATAATTATTATATTACTACTGGCTAAGAGTACTGGGAATTTTTTATTTTGACCTCCCAATAAGGATCCAATTTGCTACTAGAAACCTCCACTAAAGTTGAAAATCTAACTACAATTTGGCACAAAAAAAATAAAACACACTTCATTGTAAAATCAATATAGATTAAATAATTAATTATATTAATGATTTATTTTTATTATTTTTTAATTATTTTAATTTAACGGGCAAGAACCCTATTTTATCTATAATTGTTCTTATCCGGTTTGAATTATAATATTAAGAACATGATATAACTATTAACTAATTAACTAGTAATAACATAATATGGCGTAGGTAAACAAAGTGGACATAAGAGTTAATTAAAAAAAGAATTTTAGAAATGTATATTGAACGTTTTCTATATTTTTATTTTTTTTATATGAGTGTTATAACTTGGCGACTAGACCACTTATCAAAACTATAGGTTAGATCTAACCAGGGAAAAGTACCTATAATATATTTAAGGGTTTTATATTATGAAAAAAACAATAGCAATGTATTCCGATTTCCTTCATAAAAATGTTACTGTGTAGATTTTATTGAGTATTACTGTATTAGTAAGTATTACCAACTATATAAATTATATATATTTAGGTACCATTGCGATAAATGTATAATACTAATACATGTAATAATATCGTGTAGGTGTAGTTTACAGTATACACTCGCGTATGTCACAGCTACATTATAAAAACACTTTATAGCCATGCCAAAAATTATAATCTTAAAGTCCAAAATAAGCCATTAATACAAGCCTCTAGTATAGCTAACACCACCCGCACCCACCCACCCACCCACCCACCCACCCACCCAAACACTGCGGTGCGGCTGAAACACGCCAACGCTTAGACATATAGGGTTCGGCGTCACTGCTTGCGTTCAGTAATTTTTTATTTATATAATTAATATAAATAAGTAAAATATATTATGCATGTATACGGTATAAGCTTGGACTCATAATTAGGTATGTCAGCAAACCATTGCACAATATTTTGCAGCTGATGTCATGCGCCAAGTCTCATAAGAAATGTATTGACATTATTATCAGTTGCGCCTGATAAATACAGATAACACGTTTTTGCTGACATACAAGTTAGTTATTTTTATCATATGGTTACGAGTATGTCTTACTACCTAGCATTTTTTTTCAAATGAAAACACTATTACTATATTTGGTTTGAATGAAAAAATTCCTCCGTCAACTTTTATGCATATATTTACGTATTATATAATAAAGGCATGGCATTATCTTATAGTCATTATTTGTAAGTAATAAAAAAGTAATATTAATCATTAGATATTGTGGTTTTACTTTATCAGTTATCGCCTACAAAAAAATAATCTTCTTCATTTTTTTTTTATCATATTTGGAGGCTATTATTGGAGGATTAATTAGTAATGTCAAAATTGATAAAAAAAAAAAAAAACAAAACAAAATGACGGTGGATCACTACTTTTTGTAGGCCATGAGTCCTAATTGAATAGGTGTGTGTAATATTAATCTACTCAACAATCAAAAGTCTTCTATAAAGATGTATACAAACGAAACAGTGAGTCATCAAAGCAACCTCGTAAATCGAAATAGTTCTGCACAAATTATCGAAATTAAAAATCAGTGTCCTCTTTCTGAGAGTAAAATTGATTTAAAATAAGTTGAATATTGTGTGCAGTATACGAGATTTCGTGGTGTAAATGACAGAATATCATACTATTAGTATAGGTATAGGTAATAAATATTAAATTGACCACGTCGCGTACCTAGCTTAAAATTGGGGTAAAAGTACATAATAAGTTTATACTGTCAACAGTCAACTCTTAAGAAAAATTAAGGTCTATGGTTTTTCTGTTCCTTAGGGGGGTAATATGTGATTTTTAAACGTATTACCTAAAGTAAATAACTACAAAAGACAAAACCATAGACCTTAATTTATATCTTCATAAACTTTTTATGCTAAACAGAATTGAATACAGTTTAAATAGTTTATATTTGTAGATATATAAGCTACAATATAAATTATAATACATTTAACACGAGTAAATTATCATAAAATGAATCAAATCATCTACTATACTCAGTGGTGGTAAAACGGTGGGGAATAGATCCCCCATGACCTTATTATTCAAAATGTATGATTTAATGACCATTATAAATTATACCTTTAATGATAAAAAAGTTCGTGTTAAAAAAGTCCCCCAATTTATATTAATTATCGGCTGAATATCATATATTTAAATTTTAAATTGCTAACTTATAATTATTTACGTTGGAAACACAGGAAGTAATCTATAGCATGTTCGACATTGGTTTTTCGTGAAATAACATAATGGGAATAATAATGTAAATTACTCAAAAAATATGTATAGAAAACAATTGTTCTTTGTAAGTTTGAATTGTAAAATTCATTCTGCATTTGATAAATGAGAAATATTTAGTATTCATATAGCCGGTCTGTTCGATGTTTTAAATTTCTAAATCACTCCAATAATATATCTTGGTCCAAAGCCAATTTTAATGCGTCGCGTTGTCGCATTGAGGAAAACGACCGTTTTACATCAACACAGTTAAATTTATTGGAAATATTATTTAAATTTGTATAAGTCAAGACCGGATTATCATACCCATAAAATTAAAAACTAAAAATCAAAAAAATTAAAAATATATAACTTGAAATTTAATGGTTCAATTAAATTGTTAAGTTATTAAATATTACTTAGTTAATAGGTGTAGTTGAATATATTGACATATTGTATACTATGATTTTCTATGTACATTGTACATACTTATACCATAATTCTGTATGTTTTATTAGCGTCGGGCATGTGTTAGCTATTAAAATAAAATAAAAAGATAGAGTATACATATACTGATATAATATATACTGTCTGTATAATATACATATTATATTATGTAATAGAAATATAGCATTTATAATACTATGTATTGTCAATATTAATCAAATATTGAAATGTTAGTTTTTATATTTTGCATATTGTACAAAAAAATTTAACCTAACTAAATAAAAATATAGTATATTCGTATGTGTATTTATTATACACATTATATTCGTAAGAAAAAAAAAACAAAATATAGATTTACCTATAAAATATGCATGTATTGAAAAAAAAAATGATTAATACTTTTATTTTTTACTAAGTATTATAAATTATAATATTCCAGTTTGGTACAGCACTGGATGACTTGCTAGTTATAGTAATATTACTATGGTAAATTCTAAATTTAACATCACTCACGAACATCCTTGTCTTGAAGTATTTCAGCAATTTATTTAAAATGTTTCAATTGTACCTATGTTATATTTGAATTATATAATTCAATTAGATAAATTAGATGGGTTGTATACTTATATTATATAAGTTTATACTTGATCTGTTCTTAAAATCAACCGTTTTGTACAAGAAATATAGTGAAAACCTAACTAACCAAGCACCTACAGTTCCTACTTTAATATTTTGAAAATGTTAAGTTGTCTTTATGTACTTATTTCAAGTGCGAACTGCTAAGCTCCACGTTACATCTCACTCATTTACATTATAGGTACGAGGTAGATAGGTTGTAGATACCTATTATACATTTATACTTATGTAGTCAATATTGCTGATAGCCTTGAACAAAGTTTTATGCAATTTGATGTTTTTGAAACGTAATACATTTACTGCAAATCTGAAACTGTTGTGAAACTGTATAGGCCATTAGCATAATCATTTTTATCTCGGGACATATTCGGATTAGGAATAGGTACCTCTACTCATTTGATTGGGCATTTAGACGTGAGCTATACCTAAGTATTATAGATTGTAGATACTATATTATGAAACATAAAATTACTATAAATAATATTTATAATTTTTTTCTTTGAGTACAATATAATGTAATAAATAGCAAACTAGAGCTATCATAGTTATATACTAAAAGCTAATAAAAAAAAAAAAAATAAAATAAAATAGCAAACTACCTCTACTCATTTACTTTAAATAAATGATCGTTATACACTTATACATAATAATTCTTATTATAGGGTGGCATTACACAATAATTTCGTACCCAAGATATATTTTTAATATGTAATTACCAAAAAAATTAAGTTTATCCGGTCGTAATTATCATGAAGAATTATTTCTCCGATTGTCACTTGTCTGACATTTCGACGGGCCACCAAAGTCAGTTAGCCTATCCCTCAGCTTATATGGCTATGTCCTATGTGGTGTACCGCTCAACTACTGCTTTAAAATTTGTTATACCATAATACGTAAAACGGTATAAAATAGCAACTCGTTGATGTCCTCATGGATTCGTAGTTGTCTAAGCGTTAGTTGTTTTATTCTAATACATTTTTATATTTTACTGACTTTTAGGCTATGATCATTGGCTCTAAACTTTAAAGCTTATATTTTATATTACGCAGGTTGTAGATATATTATTTAATAATATCCTACTGAAATATTATTTAGTTTACATTTAAAGAGTCTGTATAATGTATACTACTTATTATTTAAGCGACGCTCTCTGCTCATTTGTATACGAGCTATATTTTAAAAGGGGGAGGGGGGGCAAGTAAAAAGTTATACGGACCATCACCCCTGTTTACAAAATTTTGCTGCATATGTATACATTAATAGCTTAGGAGTTAGGAACATAATTCATAAATAGTTTGTTGGGGTGCCCACGGACCCCCACGACCCCAACCACCGAAAAAGGGGGGCGGGTGGTTATATTCTTTTAGTTCTAATGAAAGAATATTGTATATATAGACACCACCATGCACCATCCCCTAGAACAAATATGATATTATTTAATATTAGGTACCTAAGTTACTTTTAATATATATATATATCCTATTAATCAAAAAATTAGGAATATGTAATTGCATATAAATAATAATATGTACAATATACCTTATTTTTTATTAAAATATTGGGCAAAATAAAATACAATTAATATTATTTGTAATAGTTATACATGTATAATATTTTTACGCGGGTATTTTATGTTTATTTTTATATAAAATACAATAGGGGTCAGGAGAAGGTTTTGAGTGTTACGAGTTTTCGACCATAGAAATATACAACTAAAATCAAAGAGTTATCTAGTCTCGAGTCTATTTACTTTGAAATTATTATACTCGTATTTTTCCAAATGTTATCAAAATTTAGATACAGAAATATCAAATAACTCTTTTATGTTTAGGTATAGGTACTTCAATTTTAATGATCGTATTTTTAAGAATTTATAACGACTAACGGTATATATCATGACGTGTATATCTTAATATTCATCACAAATCTAGGATTTGTATGTTTATGAAGGATGGTCGAGTTGTATGATGTAAGTACTTAGGTAAACAAAAAATATAAGTGTATATGTTAGAAATTAGAATAAACTACAAAATTAATTTTTGTTTATTTTGTTTTATTTTACTGCTTTACAATGTTATAGTGGACCCGGTTTTGATGCACAATTATTTAACGAAAATTGCGAACAATATAAAATTATAGTTTTAGATTTCGAGCAGAGCTTATGTAGTATGTACCAGTACCTATTGATTTTATTTGTTAAGTAAAGTGGTTTTTTTCGATTCTGATGACACTTTTTAAAGTAGAAAAAATACTTAGAATATTATTACTTTGGATATTATTCTAAAAGGTCAAATTCTAAGAACTTTTCGTAATAATCAGTATAGGCAACTGAAAATAAGTTTTTGTTATCTGGGTGTAATTCAAAAACTATACTTCCTAGAAATGTTCATAAAATATTTGTATTAGCATTTTCTTGACATAACATTTTGAAATTATTTTGGTTATTTTTAGCTATATGAAGATATTTTTAACTGTCAACGTTTTTATTTATGATTGTTGATACAAATAGTCATTCACATTCAAAAATCCTTACAATTTAATACTAAGTCGAGGGACTTTATATTGTTGTGTTTTATTTTGTTTTAACTTAAATTAATAAAAACCCGTTGAGCGTAAATCAACATTTTTTTATGAGTGTTTAAAGTTTGAATTTTTACTTAAGTCGTTAAAATCGCGTCTTATTTTCAATTTTTAGTTAAAAGTTCATAAAAATTCTTATTATAAATATTCACAGATTGTTTTATTCATTTTTACAAATAATAATGTATAATTATAATTCAACTATGTAACTATGCACAAATTAACAATTATAATTAGTTCATGTTATTTGTATTTTAATCTAATGTATAATTAACTAGTATAATTATTAACTGTTGTCATTGTTTCTAATTAGTTTTCTTAGCCATATGGATGTACCTATCATGAAGCAATTATATTCATAATATGACCATGAACAGTTAAACATGGTTATTTATTATACGATATACATAATATATATAAATTACAAATACAATCAAAATTACTTATTACTATTATTATGAATATTTTATGTTCTATATGATTTATTATTTTATATTTGTTTTTTCAAAAACATGTCATACAATATTATAAATTATAATACTAAAATGTACATTATGGTTCTTTGTAACCTACTCTTTCACAATATCTTTAAAGGTTTTAATACTGCTATTTGGACCTATCTATGTCAGGGCCTCAAATATATACAATGTTTAAGTGAACTGTACAGTAACTTACACTCTTCCCTTGTCCTTATACAGTTGTAGCCAAATATTACTGGTTGGCGACAGGTGGTAGTCACGTCTGAACCAACAAATAGTAGTAATTTAATTCCTGATCAAATATAATGATATGTAGGTAGGTACATATAAATAAAATAATATATTGTTAGCGATTTTTCACTTTGAATACAAAATTATTTTTAGGTTGAAATAATATCTAAAAAGGGAGGCAAGTGGGTATCGCTTTACTGTAGAGTAGGTACAGAAGTGTTCAGGTGTCAAGTGGCATGGACCATACTTGAAAAAAACCAGAAATTTCTCATGCCTATAAATAGCTCAAAAAGAATCAAAATTTTTTAAAAATTTCATCTTGTATCGAAAATATTTATATATATATTTGGTGAAAATTTAAAGTATCTACAGCCATTTTCTATCAGAGCCACCCCCAAAGTAACACACATCATTGTAAAATCAATACATTCATTGCTCCACTCAGAATCTAAAATTGAATTAGTTGGGTACGCGTTGGTTTAAATGTATAATATACACATACATACCTATCTGCAGATACACAGTACACGCAATAAAGTTAGGTAAATTAAGCTGCACACTTTTTTATTTAAGATAGGTCAGTCCGGCCAGAGTCTCGCACAATTAAATACCTAGTTTGTAACAACATTTTTCAAACATTATTATATTAGTTTATACTACACAATGTTTGCACTAAGTGTTTAGAGTATCTATACAAAAATTATGTTAGGAGTTTATAGCAGACAATAATATATTATATATGCATATATTATAGCATACTCGCATAATACAATTTTAGGACTCTAGGTATTGGTAAGGTACCTATCACTTTTAAAGGACTATTTATTCAAAATTGTTTAGCAGCAATAATAGCTGTAAAGCTATGCCATATATTATAGCCTTACATTTTTAATTTTGAAGCGATAAGAATACCTATAATGATTGATAAATATACATTGTATAGGTACCAAGTGTTTGGTATATTTTTTTAAATAAACTTTTCAACATGACAACATGGTTGTGTATGTATACTGTATACAATCCTAATTTTAGACTCGCTCCTGTATGATATAGGTAGTCTATAACTAAAGACTAAAGTATTGAAGCCCAGACTCCAGAGTGAAAAATAGAAAGAGTTAGGAACAAAATATAGTGTGAATTATATAGTATATTTTATTTATATTATTACTAGAGATGTGGATTTTACGTAAAAAATTTTTTTGGTAAAATTGGTAAATTTTTATTAAAATTCAATTTATAATGTACCTGTTGAATTTTTTCACAATATTATGTAAAAAAAGGCAAGATAAATATAAAATAAAGTATTAGTATTTAATCCTTTTATTAAAAATAACGATTAGTAATTATTAATTATTGTAAAATATAAAATTAAAATAAATCGTGGTATAACCACATACACCATATAACAATAATTCGTATCACGTAACTGTCATTATCATTTGATAAAAAACCTGATTTGTATTATAATCCTAATATCTTAATAAAAAATACAATAACATACAAATAAAGTGGTCACTCAATTGTTTGAGCGGTAAAAATTTTTATTGTAAATTTACGGTAAATTAACTTAACCGGTAAATTTTTACATGGTAAATTTACGAGACTCACATCACTAATTATTACTATTTACTTATTAACTGTTTTTACGTAATAGGTTTATTTTGTAAATTTGCTTTAATTTTCATACCTAGTTAATACCACAAAACGATTGTAAAATACAAATACATAAATACCTAGGAACTCGAAATAATTGTTTATCAATAAAACGATATAACTACCAATGTTTTTTTTAATTTTACACAATTGTCAATTATATAGCTGATAATTGTTAGGGTATTACATCTTAGCTATAATTACTTATTAATCAAATAAAATGAATAAATCACATGTATTTATATTTTTAAAAAAGAAACTGTGAAATATTTATCATTTTATTTTTATGAAAGTAATAATTATTAAGTCATACAATTTTAAAGTTATAAACCCACCACAGACGGTATTTTATGAATTAAACATTTTACATAATATACCTTAAACATTAATATTTAGTTATATTGATACAATCAAACATCAAAGTTAGTGATTCACAGCTTTTAGTTATTTATATCATTTTCTGTTAATAAATTAATATACCTACAACCCACACCGATGTACGTGTATCGTAGATGTCTACTACATTAGTAGCTATATTAAATATTCCGAAATAGTTAAATACCTACTTATAATACCTAACAATAAACATAATATTTTTGTTTATCACATATACAATATTACAATACAAAATTAAAATAAAGGTCGTATAAATGTATAATATCTTTTCATATTTTGGTGTAAAAGTATTTAATATAATGCTGTGTTATTATACAATGTAGGTATCGTGTTTATGGTGGAACTATGGAAGTGATTTCAATAAATTATACGTAGGAAGGCCATAAAAATAAATACATCCTACATTCAATTTTTTATTTGTACAAAACAATAATCTAAATTATTATAACATTTACATATATTATGATTGTAATATTAATTTAATTTATATTATTTATTTGTATTATTTTTTAAAAAAGAGTACCTATATAGTTTTTTGATTTATTGGTTCCAGTATGAAATACTTATGAGAATGTTTACATTAAATTTTAAGCCTTAGCTATAACTAAGTAACTTGTAAATTTTCATAATTTTGACGAATTTCATAAAATGTTGACTTCAAATTCTAATAAACAAAATTGTGCCTATGCAATAATTAATATTTATAAATAGCTATAATAACAACTTATAAGAAACCTTGCACTGAGTTTTATAAATTTCTTATAGAAAATATTAACATCTTATGAAAATTTAGAATAAGTATGTACGGTTATTAAATTATAACAAAATAAGAAAATCAAAAAATATGGTCAAAAACTAATTTTACCTAAACGTTTTCGTTTTTTGTCGATTGATGTGATCTTGGACACATTTCCAAACACATTGATTTGATTTCTTAAGTGCCTGTTTTTTGCTTTTAATATTTGAATATTTTAAATCGAACTCATTTGCAGACTTTCTCAACTTCAGAAATGTCAATTTGGATATGGTGTATATGTCTATGGGATGTTATTCTTGAATAATACGTGACACGACGACTAGGGTCCCATGCGCGGTGTCTGTTTGTCCGCCGGAGGTTCGACTACGATAATAATAATAATTGTTATTATTCCAACATAGAAAACTGCGTGTTACGAGCAAAGTTATCGGCACCGATGACGGTCGGCGTCACAACCGCGGTAGTACATACGACCCTGATGTGCACCGGCGATTCGGCGTATCCAACGCGTCGGCGTACGGCAAACGTTTCGGCAGCACGGCATTTATTTGCACCGTCCGTCACCAGGACCGCATGCAGTCGTCGTCAGTTCCCGAGGAGTGTTCCAGAGGCGTCAGGGCAACCGAGTTCGGGTCGACCGCCGCCGAGACGGTAGAAAATATTATACGGTGTACAAAATTATTGTCACTGTAATTTTGTTTTAACATAAAACAAATTTTAACAATTTTTTTTAGAAATACGAGCTTGGCCGCTTGGGAGGGGGTGGTGGCCACTTGGGCCCCCTGGAACAGCCCCTGCGTGATGTAGCGTAGTGTATAGTTATAACTACTTATAAATAATAGTATTGATAATTGAATGACAATATTATGATAATATAGTTAAGCATTAAGTAAGTGACGTGTTGTGCAAACTTAACCAAAGGCCAAAGCTGGACTTTTTCGATCATACCATGTTGTTTGTATCATGCGTTTGTAGAATTATAGAGGTGGTATACATGGTATAAGCTGTTCATAATGTGTTGCTATTATAACCTTTAAAAATCTTATGAGACTAAAGCCAAATTGAATTCCTGCAGTATAGTGGCGTGACAATGACGATAACTTCACCGAAACTATAAATGGAGATTAGTCAGTATATTATAATTGTGGTCACCAGTCGCCCACTCAATTTATTTGTTGAGATAATTTTGGAATTTGATGACGTAAGATGATGAGAGCAATATTACAGTTGAACTCCAAAAACATAATATAAAAAAACGGCATTTTTTAGAAATCGTTGATGTCGCAATTAGCGAAAGTGCAGTATAAGTTCCAAAAATAATAAATATGTAGGTATAATAATTTATGGCATATTACATTGTTTACGATTATTCAAATGTTATGATTTGTTATCGTACCTTTTAAATTGTATTAGCTATTGAACCATCACAATTTGTATGAATTATTATTAGGAATTGTTGAATGCTCATTGATGTTGAATTTATTTTATAGATATAATATTATATAGTATCTATAATCTATGACATGAATTAGTCTGCCTTCAATCTTTTTATTAAATAATAATATATTTTGTCGACTTAGTACAGATTACAGAAGGCGTTGCACTTCTGCAACCAAACATTCGTCCAGCAAATAGTGTGGTAGTTGGTATTACAACTTACTATAATTGATTGAAAGGGCTTTCAAAATATTAAATAAATGATAACTTTTGATTAAATACATGTGGCATAATATTATCTTAGGCGTAATTTGATAGCGGTGGTGATAAGCTTCACCAACTTTGAAATTAGCATTATCCTAATAATTTATGCCGTTTGTGGACTAGATGAAAAAATAAGGGGCTTCAGCAATTACGCATCTGTTATATTATTATTATATATACTTAATTCCTTAAATTGCGCTAAATTTCTAAATAAATATTATAAACACAAAATCCGTTGTTAAAATTATGACGTACAACCCGTTACCTCAAGAAATAAAAAGTTCTTTACTAAAACGAAATATAATTATACCTATTAGGTACTAAATATATGTGACATTTAAATATTGTTACTTATATATTGGTTGCTATTGGTTAATCGGGCATGTTTGTTGATTTGTATTATTATATTTTGTCAATATATATATATATATAAATTAATGTTTGTGGGTAGATTTTTATTCATCGGATTTTAACACGGTTAGGTTAGGATAGGATTTTGTATTAACTGATCATATTAATCTACTTCAGTACTTGTCATACTTCACTGGCACGTTATAAATAGGTATCTTCATCACTGTTAAAATACATAGGTAACAGACAACGTATATCTGTGCAAGGTTTATATAGATATTATTGTATTAAGATATACTATTATAGTACTATACCAATGAATTATATAGGTACTTATAAATTATAATTTATTTTCTATAATTTATAAATGTCGGTAACTGTAAAAAGAGCAGGCTCATACAGTTATACTAATACTAACTATACATAATATTTGTTTACTAGATGATCCCTTGAACTTCGTTGCCCTGAAACCAATAACTATTATTTAAAACCCATGGCAACCATTTATAAACAAAATTTTCCATCGGAAATCTCAAAATCTCTGTTTAAGCACCACTCGGGGTTGGTCCTCTCCCTATTTAAATTAGCCTATCTTCTGCCCAGATGTCTAATCTATCTATCTATATAAAAATAGCTGATCCCGTGCACTTCGTTGCCCATTAAAAATGGCAACTCTATATGAATAATATGTTATAAATATTACCATGGCAACCATTTATATACAAAAAATTCCATCGGAAATCTCAAAAAATATATAAATGGTTGCCATGGTAATATGGACACACCGACACACAGACGGACATACAGACATACATTCATTTTTATATATATAGATCATAAATAATTTTATTATCGTATAGTTATTACTCTATGACCCGGCATCACACTAATAATATTATAGTATCGAACGTGTTATCACTTATTCTTATACTAGCACTGTGCCACTGTGATTGTGGACATGATTATCGTGACAAATGATAAACTTTCAAGGACCACAACTTCAAAACCATGTGCTACTCCGCCAAATCCTTACTTTACCACCATTTTCAGTATATCTAAATACATTAGTTAAAAAAAAAACCATGAATAAGGTGTCCGGTAAAGTAACAATGTCCCTTTTGAAACATTTATCTTCAAAAACTTATAAATTTTAAAAAATAATACCAATCCATCAATACGCATACTGTTTTTTTTAAATAATTAATTATTGATGTATTGTATTGTTTTGTTGTGCGTGAATAACATATTAATTTTTAACTGAATAGTGGGTAACATGTTATAAGAACATATAATATTTTTAAACACACTGAACGTTATTATTTAACAAAATAATGTCCATGGCATTGTGGAAATTTTTAAAAGTTAATTAATCTTTTATAATTAGTATTATTACGGTACGCTATGAAATTATTCTTAAACATTGTACCTACAAAGTAAACATTTCACTAATAGGTCGTTGATAATGATATTTTAGTATGTTTTATAAATCATTATGAAGTAGGTACGCATTATGTGATATGTCTGATTAAGTACTTGCCTGTTTGTATCATCATCATGTTTGTTCATTATAGAGAATACTGTAATACAAGGTAGCTATGCGATTGAGATTTTTCTTCGACGTAAACAATAATTATGGAGAGTAAGTAACATTTTCTTTTTCATATTATATAAATATATTAACTAAACATACTTAATATAAAATTATATTGCAGAACGGACAGTCTTGTGGTACATGACTTTCTGGGGGTTTGCTATTAATTACATGTTTCGAATGAATATTAATATAGCAATCGTGTCAATGATCAAACATTCAATATCGAAAACCAATGTAACTATTATACAACATGAGTGTCCCAGGAACACTGAACAGTTGACGTCGAACAATACTTTAGCACAAAATATATTTACGGTGGACCTAAATGTAAATTTAATAATAATAATAATAATTTTATCATGATCTATCTGTAGCGTTTCGTGATTAAAATGTCGACGAATCGCCGTACATAAAGCTTATATGTAAAGACATTATTTTAGTCATCAATCGTTATAGTACCTACTACTAACCTAACATTACCAACCTACTTCGTATATTGTTTTAATATGCTTAAATTATCAAGGACAATAAATTCGAATGGAATGAACATCAGCAAAATGTAATACTTGGTGCATTTTTCATAATGAACTGGATCATGCAGTTACCAGGTGGAGTCTTGGCACAACGATATGGTACGAAAACCGTGTTTGGTATCAGCAACGGTGTGGCGGCGATATTGTCATTTGCAGTACCTGCATCGGCAAAATTCAACTATAAAGCACTCGTGGTTGTTAGAGTTGTTCAAGGACTCATATCCGTAAGACTTTTTATTTTTTAAACTGACATTTCATATTTTTTTTTTATTATTTTAATTAGGGTGGTGTATGGCCTTCAATGCACACAATGACTGCTAATTGGATACCGGCACATGAGAGAAGTCGATTTGTTTCGGCGTATTTAGGTAATTCAATACTTTCGTCAAAGCTATAGCCTATGGTACTTACAATAATATTATGATATTAATGTCCGAAGACAAAAAGATATTTAAATGAATTCAAAAAAAAAATATTTTAGAAATTTATTTACAAGTTCTTTGGTGTATTTATTATGATGACCGAAAACTAAATCAAACAATTAATAATAATATTATTTTTCACAATGGTATAAAAATAAAAGGAAACCGGGAAACTACTGATGTTGATATTGTATAATACCTAGGTTTCGAGCGTACCTTGTCATTGTAATGATTGTGATAGATACTTTTTGATTGCATATTAAAAACGATTCTAAGCAGACACGGAGGGTCAGCTTATATAATATGTCTATAAATATTTTATAATTTATTTATATTAATATGTTTCTATTAGGAAAACATACCGTTGAACTAATTTTTGCAAAAAAATATATAATATTTTTAATAATTCTTCTTCTCCTTGAGTCTGGTTGTAAATTACATTAAATAATAATACAATTTAATATATTATTACTATAGTAGGATGAACAGACCAGTGATTGAACAGTTAAGAATTTTTTTTGGTATAAAAATATATTCATAAATTGGTTTTCAGCATCATAATTACACAGTTTAGATTTTAAGATTGGGACAACTGTTTATTATTAAACTAACATTAAGAAAACTATATAAAACCAAATTACTATTAAACACATTAGTAAATTTAAAAAAAAAGGTGAAATCCTAGTGATTACACAGCATGCTAGTTATTGAAAATGTCAAACCCAGTATATGAACACCTTAAAATATTTGTTAAGATAATTTGTATTTAATATAATTCATGAATAATAAGTAGTATCTTTATTGAAAAATATCACAAATCTCAAATATATGCATACATACTTTTTTATTGGCAGTAATTTACCAAATTCAAAAACTTCTCACGGCTATAAATAGCTCAAAGAGAATTTAAATTTTTAAATTTTTATTATGTATAGAAAATGCTAGTATAAACATTTGGTGAAAATTATATGTGTCTACAATTATCCGTTTTTAAATTACAATTAAATAGGTGGATGGAATATTCAATATTCTAATATCGTACACATTTTAAATTTAAACGCTTATTAAAAATTATTATGGATTTATGCTCAACTTTTTTTCTTATTATATTATAGTTATAACCAATTCATGTGGAACTTTGTATTAAATTTCCAAGTTATTTGTCGGAGCAAAATAATATTTATCGACAATAATAAAAAAAAAATACCAAATAAAAAATGTAACATGACCTCTAATAAATCAAAAATAGTCAAAATATTTCAAAAATTGTAACATTTACCGATGAAAAATATTATCATATTAACATCCTGTGAAAATTTAAAATATCTACGGTCATTAGTTTTTGAGTTACACTAAAATAAAATCGATTTTGTTAAAAATTGGTTTTGCGTAAAAATTTATATTTGTCTGAATTTTCTTTGTATGTGTTGCACGACGCTTTTAAAACTACTTTTCAATTTTGATCTCTTGAATACACCACCTAAATTCGCTTTCCTATCAGAAAACATGCTGAAATTGAAAATCTAAGAAAAACCAAGTGTTGCATTGTTTAAAATCAAGATTTGATTAAACTAATTGGTGTAATTTTACAAATTTAATGTTTTGTATTTATCAAAATAACTCGAAATATAGATATGTATTCTGGAGTTAATATTTTTTCTTTTTGTTATATGCAAAGGAAGTTCGATCGGTACAGCAGTAACATATATCATGTGTGGATATCTCATCGCCACATTTGGTTGGGAGAGTGTATTTTATGTTAGCGGAGGACTTGGTCTATTATGGTCAATTTTTTGGATTTTACTGGTCTATGATACCCCTGCCAAACATCCTACTATCAGTATTAGAGAAAGAACATACATAGAAAATTGCATTGGTAAAACCATCCAAATTAGATCAAAACCGGTAAGAAAAATCATAGTTAAAATAATAGTCAGTAATATAATATAGGTGCAGTTATTTAAAATGTATGTTAATATGTTATTAGTATTTAGTTTATAATATTATGGTAGGTATACCCTGACATTTTATCGAATCTCCTTATTTCTGAATGTTCATTTTTCTGAAAGATCATTTCACGAAAACCAAAATATAGTATCAATTTTCTGAAAAACTGTTTCATAAAAACAAAAATTCCATACTTATTTTCTATATTTCAAAATTGTATTGTTAGGGTTAGGGTTGTATATTATGTAGACTGTAGTGCGTATGTAATATTTATGTTCCCTGATTTATTTTTCTTTATTTTTCCATTGTTTTTGTTAAATGTTAAAAAAGAATTATTTAAATTTTTGAAATTATAGTGATAATAATATTATTTTGTTTAATAGTTTGCAAAAAATATAGACGATCACCCGTCAAAGAGTTATAGACTATAATTATAGTTATAACTCAATTTATCACCCTTATGGCCTTATATACCTTTTATCTACTTAAAAATGTATAACTATGACTTAAAATTAAAATTGTATATTACATGGTATATAAGTAGGTAAAACATTTGAGATAACTAAATTAGGTAATATAAATAGCTATTACATGATTAAGCATATACCAATTTACGAACAAATTTGTCTGCGTATCAAAGGATATATTATGTAGAAATACAAATCAAAACCTTCTCGATTGAGTATGAAAAGTTTTGCGATGTTGCAACTTGCCATTTGCCATGTTAATCAATTCCTATAACTATATTATTTGGTTACGGAATTTTATTCCGTGGTAAGACATACACAATTGTCTTCTCTCGGTGTAAATTAATTATTATCGACCATTATGTTTAAAATATTCTTAATTTTGTAAATTATGTAATTTTTACGCAAAATTTGTTTTTGAGAAAATCGATTTTGATTTATGGTGCAACTCTAAAACAAATGACCGTAAATACATGAAATGTTGACTGAATGTTCATATTAGCATTTTATATACCTACTGCTTGTTTACGGACATGGTCAGTTTTCAATTTTTTCAGTTTTTTTTCTTAAAATATTAATAAAATTTTATTTTTTGGGTAAAAAAGGGTGAAAGTTTAATGCAAGGCTCCTGATATATTGTTTCAATAGCAGTTGAAAAATATTAAAAATACATAGCCAAAATTTTTTTTTTTTTAAGCATTTAAAGTTTGAATTTCGACAAAATTTATCAAATTTAAAATTTAATAATTATTTTGTAGTTAAAAATTTATAAAATGTAAAATTATAATTTTTATAGCTAAGAATTGAAAATTAAAAACAAGGTTCCATTATGTTAATCGGTTATATATAAATTATTTTATTCACAATAATATCATCAAATATACCTAGTATATATATCATAGGCTGACTGACCGTTTACGCTCAGAATCGTTTTTCTTATACAATGATATTATATCATTGAATTAAAATTTAACACCATCCATTACAGCGACCCACTTGTAACCACCTACTGTACAGCAGAGTGACACCCACTTGTCCACATTTTTTCAGTTGAATTTTGTGTGTCGTTCATAAATTTCAATCATATTGTGTATTTGCGTTTGTTTAAAGCTAGGTAAGATAATTATTGCCAAATATTTATTAATAGTATATTTCTATTTCAAAAGATAGTCTTATTTTTTGTTCGCCAATTAATTTATAGTAGTACAATTAACTTACCATGGCCAATTCTTTGACCATCTAGGTCAAATCATTTCACATAGTGCGACGCTGATTTACCCGTGAACTGAGGCACACTAATACGAGATACATATTATAATATACCGCTGTATTTTATATTTGTTTTTTTTCTCGGGCATTGGTTACAGATAATAAATGTATACTTACATAAAAATGGATGTTGGTCTATCCGAAGTTAATAGACTCATGACTAGAATGTTTTCCTAAAAGTTATATATTTATAGATTCCTTGAGACTATGAATAGTTGGATGGTGTTTATAGCTTATTTTGTATTTTTGTCAACCCCTATAGGTAACTAAAGGGTACAAATGGGTGAACATACACATTTTTTTTGAACCGAATAAATTTCACAAAACATATTAACATATTTATAAAACGTCTTTATAAATGATTTACAATACCTATAAATACTATAAGATAGTATAATAATTTATTAATATAATTTTATTAAAAAAAATGTTATTTCTGTTATTTTGTGTTATTGTATACTATTATTTCAATACTGTTGCAGTTACCGATACCTTGGAAATCATTACTTTTATCTAAAGCAGTGATGATTAATTTAGTGACTCAAGCTGGAGGTCTCTGGGGTTTATTCACACTCGCAGCTCAAGCTCCGTCATATTTTAACTTTATCTTAGGTTTAAATATAAAACAGGTATAACATGAAAACTAACAATCACAACTGTAAAAATAATCGTTTCTCAGACAGGTTTATGGTCTGGAATGCCTCATTTTGTTCGATGGGCGTTTTCTTTTGGATTTAGTATGATATGCGATCGTTTGGTAAAATCTAAAAGAATGTCTATGACTAATGTACGCAAAATGGGCACATTATTTTGTAAGAAATATATTATACACTGTTAGCTTTATAATATTTAAAGTGTACAGCTAATTTATTGTTTTATATTATTTTTTGTGTATAGGTAATGTTTTACAAGGGTTATTTATTTTGGGTCTTTGTTATTCTGGATGTAATTCAGTGGTCGCAGTAATCATGCTTTTCAGCGCAACTGCTGTAAACGGCGCGATATCTTCTGGAGCACTCGCTGCAGTGGTGGATATTGCTCCAAATTATGCAGGTAAATTTTTAAAATTCATTTAAATCGTGCACCTAATATTTTCTATATGGAAACGGTGCAATGATATTTTACTGGCTACTTTAATTATCCTATTTTAGAACCTATACAAAACGAAGGTCATCTATATATAGTATGTAGATTATTGCAGTATAGGTGTGTTAAAATTTAAATTTGAATTCAATTATAAATCATTGTATAAACAAACATTAATCTGAGTGCCTCTATTTCTAAACCTTAGATCATAATATACAATGGATAGAGCCATAGCCTATATCGCCTATGTAAGCAATTTGAAGCACATATTAGCGACGAATCGCTAGTTGAGATGCGTTATCATGCGCAAATACTCGTTACATATTTATCACTCTTTACACTTGTATCACAATTCACAAGTTATCACTCATAAATTCCCAGAGAGAATACCATAAACCTATAAACTAATGGACAGCGCATTCCACTCCGCCCTGCCCTCAATGCACGGGAATCATATAAGAGAAAGAAAGAAGAAAGAACGAAGAGAGAAAAGAGAGAAAGAACATAAAGGGGGTAATAGAAGTATGAAACTAATACTGTATTTCCCCCACGTTCTGTTTTCTCTTTCACTCTATATCGTACCACTGACCTCTCTCTCTAAGCGCTGTCTTTTAGTTTATAGGTCTATGGAGAATACAGTTATTAGCATAAATATGCGACAAGCATGCGCAAATAGCACATCTCAACCAGCGACTCATCGCTATTATGTGCTTCAAATATCGGACATGGCTCCATCCATAGGTTGTATATGATCCGAGTTCCAAGCATATCTTATAATAAATGTATATTACTATTAATAATATCAAATACTATAGTCAATAAAAAACTGTTGGTTTAAATAATGTTTGTCAGACATCCTACTATATTATAATAATAGGTATCATAAAATATTATATTGATGTCATGAGCTTGTATCTTGTAAGTCAATACCATTCGGATGTACCGTAGAACTGTAATAGTATATAAAACGATGGAAACAGGATCGTTTTACCTATAAATAGCTTGAAATTAGTCTAAATATTAAAAGAATTAATTTGTATATTTAAAATTATAACATACAAAATGGTGAAAAGTGTTAAGTCTCTAAGATTAATATTTTTGGAATTTCAAAAAAAATGTTTCGTTTTCGTTTATTTATCCAATTTGGTATAATTTTGAACTTAATGCATATGAAAAATTTAATTCTTACAACTTTTGACATTTTTTAACTACTGTAAGAAAAACTTATGAGGTAGGTAGGTACTTTGAATTGATTTTTTATTTTTTTGACCTAGAGACAATAGATAGACCTCTTATCAACGTAAATAAAAATATTAAAATTAAAAAGTGAACAGTTTCAAATTTTATAAAGTTTAATAATCTAGCTCAAAAAGAGTAAATTTGTTTGTACATTTTATAATCATGTAACATTTTAGGCTAGTATAGACATTTTTTGGGGAAAATTTAAAGTTAGTACAGTTATTTCTTTATGAACTACAACAAAAAAACCAATTATTTTATCAAAAACCGTTTAAATATTCCGGATTTCCTCAGTTTTATGTTAGTGTTTCCCAATTATTAAAAAGTAGGTACAGGTTATTTACTTCGTTTTACTTTTAAAAGTACAAACCAGATCTAATTTTCTACTGGAAACCTTCAAAGTTTATGAATGGAATATTTTCTGCTTCAAAACCTCAGAATTTAAAATGGGAACATATTTTTTTTTGTATTATATTAAAATACTTAAAAGGAAAATGTTATTAAATGTCTTAATATATTTTTTTTTAATAAAATTTTTATTTTAATCAATTTTATATTAATATTAACTATTAGGTATAGTATACCTATAATATACTTTTATAGTTTTAATGTGTAATTGTAATACCAAACATTATTTTCTTTATAGGAGTGATTCAAGGAATTATTGGAACTGTTGCCACGTCCACAGGATTTATATCACCCATAATTGTGGGCTATTTAACCTTTAATCAGGTAATTTGTTTTTATCTTTAACTATTATAAGATAACTTGTGATTATATAATGAGTTCTATTATGACTGGTGTAGTGGTGTTTTAATCACAAATTACGTAGAAGCAACAAATATTGTTTACGACATATTTTTTAGTGCTGTTGCATTAATTAATGCACTTACTTTAATAATAATAATAATAATAACTTTATAAAATGCTTAACTTTACCTATACTTACCCTAAAAGTATTTGCAAAATAGAAAAATACCACTGTAAAACCTTATACCCCCAGGTCCCAACATAGTCAACTAGCTTACTTTGATCAAAATATAAGACATATTTTGATAACTGATAAAACATGAACTGTTTTTTCCAAATGTATTCATTTTTCCAAAAACATGCTTCTACTGCAAGCTTTACCAGGAGAAGTAAAACATTTTAACCACCTACATCGTGGTTCGGGGCTTGGTTCTTCTATTTGCAAAAATGCAACTAAAATAATTAAATTCATCCAGATTTGCATCGTATTTATAAATTTCCAACCACAATATTAATCACAATTAGAAAATAATTTATTAGCTTAATAATTAATAATATTTATTACACCGCATCGATATCGACGGAAGAAAAGTCAGATTATACTAAACTAAAAACCAACATACACCGGATGCTGAAATCCAAACCATTAAGTCTTGGCGAATTATTGTGTGGATATTAAATAATATACTATAGTAGGTCCATGGATTTTTTTCAGCAAACATTGAGTCAATGGTGTAAAGTATTTCATTTATCTGGAGCAATATGCATATGTTCTGGGTTAATTTACATATTTTTTGGAACATCTGATATACAAAAATGGAATACATACAACGATCCAGTTGTAAATGAAAAAGAATTGAAATCAATTGTTAAGAAACCTCCTAATAGTTCTTACGCTATGGACACTTAAGGTTTTTGTGTTTATGTAATAGTCGAAAGGAATTAGTTGATTTATTTTTACATAGTTGTTATACATTAGCGTTATTCTAAGTAATCTATGTACAATTGTATCTATATGAGATTTTTATTTGAAGATAGGCGTTAAATATAAAAGTATATATTATTATTTAATTTCGTATGTATGATGTATTGTGTTCTTAATTATTAATTATATGAATATAATAACTGTTAAATGTAAATGTACTTGTTACCAGTGTTACCTGTATCTTATCTAGTTATCTACAATTAATAAACACATTTTTAGTATATGTTTAGCAATTAATAAAATAGTTGTGTTTGAGACAAATCAAAATAAAGAATAAATTATTGCACAACCATAAAATATTAATTTATCTAATCAATTCGTTAGTAATAAAAAAATTGTTTGTTTATCCATTCCCTAGTTTCTATACAAATTTAAAATTCTTGTAAATGATAATGCTAATTTTATGGCCGAATCATCACCAATAAGTGGTCTGACAAAGTGATTTATAATTCCACCATTTGTATGATATCTATGGAAAATGAAATATGTTTGTGAGTAAATAACTTGAAAATTGAAACATAAATAAATTAAATCTTATTTGAATTTAATTTGTATGGCATTTGCCGACTTGTTTTATGTTGACAAAATTCATTGGCCCAAATTTTTTTTTTAAGTCCCTCCATAACATTTTCTAAAAATTACTTATGCTTAGTACTAAGTACTAATTTGGGGGGGGGGGGACTTTGCCAAATTAGGGGGATTTGCGCCAATAATGAAATTAGTAGTGTTTTTAAACGTTAATTAGGTATATATATAGTTTATGTATATTATTATAGTAGGTATATTTGGCAACGTGATAAAAAGATGAGCTATATTTATTTATTAAATCAGCAGATTGCCATATTTTTGTTTAATACTTGGACAAGATTGCTGAAATTATTAATCGATTAACAACTTTTGTACCAAAGATTTATCTTTTTTTATTTATTATAGTATTATGTTACCTACCTTTGTGTTCTGACTTTTGACTACCTAGAGATGGCGTGTCACTATCGAGGATGACGTCACATAAGTTAATCTAGTTGATATTTACGTAATTACCATTAATTTACTATAATAAAATATTTTTTTATTTAATAAATCAAATATTTTTCATTCAATCTTGAAAATATATCTATTATAACGTAGCATACTTATCTGTAATTATTACATATTTTACGTTGTTAGTTTATTGAAGGGCTTATGCGATTTTTCAAGTGTATAATATTGTAGTACATAATATAATGTATACTGTTTTATAGGTACCTACTTATAATAATTAATAGGTATCTACTATTGCACTTGGCATGTTCCTATGCTAATTTACCATTGTTTTAATAACATGATATCATCACATTATTAATGTCGCAAGGATTTTCCTACGCATACTCGGCCATTGTTATTTTTTTCATAATTTTGGATTAATAACCTACATTAATGTTGTTGAAAGCGAATGCGTATTGCAAAACTTATGTCTAAACTTATTCATAGTTTTGTACCGACCATAGTACGGCCAGCGAAAAATGAACAGCGGTTGTAGCGCCTCGAGTGGCTTTTTTTCAGTAGTGCTATCTAAAAACTATAGCTCTACCGAAAAGACGCCGCCGGGGGCGCTACAATCGTGGCTCATTTGTCGCTGGCCGTACTATAATGAAAAAAGTAAAAATTAACCACTCTAAAGTAGGCAAAAAAAAAAGCGGGTAAGTGGGCGACGCTCTGCTGTACAGTAGTACAAGTGGGTCACTGTAATGCATGGTATTAAATTTGAATTCAATGATATAATAATACATAAAATGGAAAAAGTGCCGGGCGCGCATATTACGCGTATCTCCTGAACAGTCAGACACTGAAAACTATACCACGGTCCTTGCAAGACATAAACTTTTGGTTACATTAATATATTCGTATTATAACCTCTTTGCATGACGCGTAAACATTTTTATTTCATGCAGTTGGTTTCGTAGAATAATCTGATTGTCGCACGGATCCTTGCATGGTGCATTACTTTTGCCGATTACATTTTTTTTATTTTAATGTAATAATTATTATTTACACTGAAATCTATAACCACGGTCCTAACAAACCAAACTTTTGGTTACATCTTATATTCGTTTTATAACCTCCGCGCATGACGCTTAAAATAAATAAGACCAAATCGTTTCGTCCGTGACATATCGTTTTCGTAGAATAGTCTGGACAGTCTAGTTGTTTCATAGATCCCTCCATTACATTTGCCGTGGTCGATGACTACAGAGGCGTGACAAAAAATAGTGTGTGTGTGGCTCGAGCGGCAAGGCAATTCCAGACTCGGGTGAAATGCGGCCATCGCATGTGACTGAAATAGCTCACTACCCGCCCTTGCCACACAATAAACTATTACAAACATACCCAGTTCACAAGGTAGCTCATAAAGAGTCAAAATTGTTTCAAAAATTTTACCATGTATGGAAAATGGTAATATACATTTTTGATGAATATTTTAAAGGTTATTTATTTTTGAGTTACGCCAAAAATATAAAATACATTTTTCCGAAAAATAGTTTTGCGTAAAAATTATACCACTATTTTTTCACATTTTTTGTTGTTTTTCTTGACGCTTTATGAAATTACTTGGAATTTTCAATTTTGATCTACTAAAAGTACCAACTAGATTCACTTTTATATCAGAGAATATGCTGATCTCGAAAATCAGATCATTTTTACTACCCAAAATGTTGCTGAGACAGAAAAAAAATACACATCATTGTATAAAATCAATATACATTCATCGCTCCTCTCAGTATCTAAAATTTGAAATATAAATCTAGAAATGAATGAACACCTCTTCAGGGTACTAAAAATAAATATGATTTGCAAAGCTAGTACAATATTCTTATTTTCATTCAATACATATAATAATTTTTAACTAAGGGATTTACCCCAAGTTAGAGGGTGTCCACACTGATCCTCACGCCATTTCACGTTTTGTACTATATAAGCTATAAAATTTACTTATTGTATTGTATATACATTTTACAGATTGTAAATACTCTATTTTTATCTAATAAAAAAAAAAACTAAGGGATTTGAAGTTATAATAACAGTAACATTTTTAATTTAAATTATGATTGCTGATGGTGCTAGTTTTTGAGTTATCTTTCGAAATCAGATTTTTCAAACGATGTTCCCTTCTTTTCATGTTCCGATTGTGTCCCATTGAAAGTAGGCAAGAGTTAAAATATATAATTTTAGTATGACTTTAGTAATATATTAGTAGCCAATACCTACTAATATCTATCGTACTTTTATATATTTTGTAGTTCTAGGCATTGGTGGAAATCAAGTGTGGGGGGGGGGGGGGTCACTAAAATATACAGTTTTTTAGTTGTGTGGGATCAAAGCGAAGCCCCCCTCTCACATTGATGGTAAAAATGCTAGCCCCCTCAGAAATCTTAATAGATTTTTCCGATTAATGGTTCTAGGATTGTATCGTATATGATCATCCATAGATTGGAAAATTAGTCAGCCTAATATATACCTAATGTACATATATATACGTCCCATATGGTGTGCAGATCTATTATTCAAACAAGAATTGGTTTTACTTGACAAGTTTACGAAAATGTTATCTCATATTCTACGTATTCTTATCGATTGATCACGTATAACAATTTGATAATTTATGACTGGCAATATCACGATAACTGCGGTACCATAGCATTCTAAATGCATCGCCACAATATACTTCAGAGTTTAATCCGTTAATACATTTTTTAAAGATACTTTAATGTTTATAGTGCGTTGTCGCGTTGATCAATTTCTATTTAAAACTCAAAATTAATACCAGCAAAAGAAAAAAAATTGTTGGCATTGATAATTTTAAATAATATCGTTTCCACAAAAAGTTGGCCAATAACGTCAAATTTTAAAAAAACGTCAAATTCATCAATGTTTTTTTTTAAAATTTATTTAATCAACTCGTTATGAATAATTATGATACTTGGTGATAAGAAAAATTGTCCGCATCATTAACTTTAACTATGGTTTCAGTTATTATCGATGTAGCGCATTTCAAACAAAAAATATACATGCATCTATTATATTAGCCATCGTGTCACCCTGGTTTCTATTTGTTGTCGCCAATCAGTTGACACTGTTGAATTAAAAATATGGTATGGTATAATACAATGTGTTATTATTTATAATTAAGGGATGCGGCGGTGAGCCTCTGTGAGATAAGGGTGTGATACCCATGGGCGCAACTAGGGACATTTTTCGGGGGTGGGGGCTAAAATTGTATCAGCACAAACCCTGATAACCCTGATTTTAAACTAAAATATGATTATAAAACTGGAGGGCTTAGTCCCCCCCCCAAGTCTTAATATTATTCACCTAAGGTGATTCCAAAAAATAATTAGCCTCCTTAAAAAAAAATATAATACCGTAGTTGCTCCTTTGACAATAGTGGGCCCCCGGCGATACCATGTTTCATATAAAATATGGGTAGTGAATATATTATTATTTATAGTGAGACCAAAATTATCTTAATCCGGGCTTGGATTTGGATAATGTGAAACAAATTATAGGGGAATAGTGAGAATACACGAGAGTAGCAGGTAGCAACTTAAATACATTAATTCCTACAAATGATATGTGTAAGTTCCTATATGGTAAAGAAGATACGTACCTGATGTTAATACATGGTGGAAAAAATTGAATAGGTATGTAAGTATTATTACACAGCAAAAAAAAAAATATTCACGTTAGTTCTTAAATGTTAGTTTATAGACAGTATCCGTTTGACTACATTTAACATATAAAATATAATATATTTTTTCTTACAATTATTATTTATTTGTGAAATGAATTATAATAATTTTTTTTTAAAGTCATGAGTACCTATCAGATTGACATAATTTTAATATAGGAGGCAGTGGGTTCTGACGATTTAAAGAGTGTTGTGGTTATGCTTATGCACTAAAATAGATAAGATAAACCAGGTTGTTGCTAGATTAAAGTTCACAATGTATAGTTTTACATTATCAATAATCATGCAGGACACGTCAAATGTTGCCTGTAAATCAACGCGTTTTTCCAATGTCAGCGTATATTGTCAGTATAGTATTGCTTAAACGGATAGCCTACCGTACACAAAATTAAGTTGGCCACTTAAGTAATATCATTTTTATAAATTAAGATTTTGTTAATAATAATTAAATATTATCTTTGTATTATATAGGATATAATTTGTTTCATTACTTTGTATCTAATGGCTAATAAACTTAAATTAAAATTCGTCATCACCCACTGCCGCACTCTGTATATACAATATTATAATATAAAAATAATAATTTAAATAATTTAATAATGCCTATATATTATTTATTATAAAATAATAATAATAAACACCTAATCCATACTACTATCATATTCCAATAGCTACAAATAAACGATTAGTGTAGGAATTGGCGTATTAAGTAAGTAATATTTTTACCGTGTATGAATTTACATATTATTATTATGAATTTTTTTACTTGTTAGGTCTCGTGTAGGAATTTATTTGCCCAAATTATAATATAAGGAGTGAAGAAACTTCCCTGTGGAGGTACTTAGTCATGAAAAACTTAGTCATAATTTATGGAACTTGACATATTGTGATTATTCGTATTCATGTTTAATGTCTTATTACATAATGTTTAATATTCATATTAATTCATATTTTTTCCTCAAAGCCGTGTACAACCGGTTGAGAATCACCAGGATAGCTAATACAAAATAGAAAACTTTACTTTAATGAGCATAAAATAAAAACATGTTTGAAATCTTTCAACTGTGAGAGTATTTATAAAATGATATAAATCAACTTAATAATATTATAGTAGGTATCTCATTATAGGCACATAGGCACATTATACGTATAATTATAGTTCTTGTTATCATTAAAGAATAATAGATTGTTCCTTTGGATTTGGATACAAACTAAACAATTTAGTATCGTAAATTTATAATCATTATAATGCATAACTTAATAAATACAGTTGTTAAAATATTAAGAAACTGTTGGATTTTCGAGGATTACATAATCAAAGGTTAAGATTAAAGATAATATGTTGTAGTTTTAACACAGTTTTGCTCTTCAAGTTGCACGTGTAATCCGGCAATAAAATAGGATTGCATATATTATAATCATAATTGCAATACATCTATTAACACTTTAATTTAGTATCGCATAGTGGCGATTTATTCACGCATATTTAGCGATCAAATATTTGTGAAGAAGCCACAACTTAATAGTTTAAACATGCAGAGTTGGTAAAATATCTTAGATAACTTTCGGTTACATTTCGAAATAAGGTCTAAGTCAATTTAAACTTTTAAATAATATTAAAATCGTAATTATGAATTTAATCGTGAATAGCTTGTAATTGTTTCGATTTATTAGTTTATGTTTTCAAATCGACTTATTCTTTATTGTCGAGCAAGATTGTTTATTAAAAATGTAATGTGTTGCTACTTATTACGATTTCAGAACGAACAATATTATGGTACATGACTTTTTGGGGTTTTGGAATGAATTTCATGCTACGAATGAATCTCAATATAGCAATTGTGTCTATGGTTAGGCCATTAACTGTGAAAGACGGATTAAAAAGCGAATACTATGAAAATCATACCCTTTTGCAGAATACATCATATTTGACTAACTCTAACATAGATAATGTAAGTATTATTTTCACAAATATGTATTAGGTATAGTACAATGTAGGAAAATTTGATTTATGAAATGTGTTGTCGTTGTGACGATATTCAGCTTTTAAGTTACATTTCGAATTTTAAATTAAAAATACAAAGAGATATTAACAATTAAAATAATATTTTCGTATGTAATTTTAATGGTAAGTTATTAATCTATTAATGTATGCCATTATTGTTAATTAGGTATTTATTAGTTTTGTTATTGATTACAATTTGATAATTATTGTATGAATACCTAACTGGTGTGAATTGAGTTAGGTTAAATTGTACCTACACTGTGAAACTGTAAATCACTGTACCTTCAGTTAAAACTTCAAAAGTAATATTTCCTAGCACGCAATATTACGATTTTACGATTGCTTACACATTGTAAATAAATTTCTAGAATCAAACAATTTTATATCAACAACTCATGTATCAAATAAATGTTGTGCACATTTTACAATTTTTAAATTGATCATCACGTTTACAGCTAATTTAATAATGTTGATTTCCTTAAAATTACAACAGTAAATAGTAATACCTACTACGAATAACTCGATTAAACAGCAACAATAGTTGATACCTTATGTTTTTTCGCGACCAATACGATATTAAATAAAAAGTTTTCTTGAATAAAATATTTTAGAAATTTCAATCAAGGCATGGACTTTTTTAGTTCGAGATATCTTTAATATCACTTTCGACTTTTGGACGCAAATGCGTATAAATTAACGTAGGTATAAAAATAGTTATGTACAGGTGACAAAATACTAAATAGTAAATACAAAATGTATTATCAAAAAATAATAATAAATAATAGGTAGTAAAAACTATTGTTAAATAGCCCATGCTGCCGTGCCAGAGAGTGAAAATCTTGTTTGGGTAGGTACTTCAACGTAATAAGTAATAACTAATAACAATAAATGATATAGGTACCTAACATATATGTGCAATATCAATATTGTACACTTCAGTATATAATACGGCTCACTATTTTGTACTTATAAGTTATAATATTAAACATCAGGATCAGAAAATCTTAAAAATTCCAAAATATTTAATGTATAATATTATATTATTCACTAAGTATTTTGCATGATTTTTAAATTAATTTGTTATCCCATTTTATAAAAAAATAAATATTTTATATGTTAACTCTTAGGGCAATGTCTTCGAATGGGATGAACACCAACAGAATATAGCTAAAGGATCGTTTTTTTGGTTACATATGGTGTTACAAATTCCTGGTGGTTTATTAGCACAGAAATTCGGAGCTAAATCCATATTTGGCTATAGTAACGGCTTAGTTGCTCTACTCACTTGTGTGATACCTGTATCGGCAAAATTTAATTTCAATGCTTTGATTTTAATACGGATTCTTCAAGGTCTCATAGCTGGATTAGCGTGGCCATCAATGCAGGCGATGACGGGCAAATGGATACCACCTCACGAAAGAAGCCGTTTCGTGTCAGCATATTTAGGTATTTATATTTTAAGTTTAGTTTACTTATTGTTTTTTTAGAATAACATTTTTAATTATTTAAAACAACATAATTATGTTTTGATAACTTGCTGCCGTTAGTAGGTACTCGGGTCTGACCTTTGAGAAACAATCGATTAATAGACAATGAATATAGAGGGGTTACACATTTCATAATTAATAATTCAATAAAATATATGATAATATGATGTACATATTTCACGTATTTTAAAATTAAAATAATATCTGTGTAAACTGCAAATAGTTATTTATTTAATAATAAATAACGAAATTTTCCAATTTGGCAAAGACCCAGAGAGTAAAAACGGTGTACGTTTTTGTTTTTATTATTTTTCCCTACTTATATAACATAATATATATAATACATTATCATCTATTGTCTATATTTGAATGAAAGTATGAAATGGTATATTTTGTCTATGGTCACCACCACGAAACAAAAACAGCTGACTTGAAATTTTGTTATGATAATCTAGTATTATAGAACCAAGGATATAAATAATAATATATTTTATAGGCATATGTATGAATATATAATACAAAAATAATAATATATTAAAATATTATATATAGGTTTAATACTAAAATAATTGTATTCACATTTCATAGGTTCTATCTTCTATCATTCGGAAAGTTTTGTTAGTATTGTTACGGGTAAATCGTTATGCCTCGAGGCTGTACAATGTAAAATGTTGGACTTGCCGTCTTCAATTAGCCGATTAAAAATAACATTAGCTAGGTATAGATACTTGTGTGGCTATAATGCTGAAAATTTAAATATTACTTTATTCGTACAAATCACATTTACTATCATTATCTAATATTATTATATTAATTGATTATTGTTAGCTATATTACTATATTATGTCTATATCCCTATTTAAAAATGAAAATATTATTTATTATTGCATAATATAGAATTATTGTAATGTTGTGACATATTGAGTGATATAACACCCATGGTAAATATTTGGAAAAAAATTACAAGAAAAAAAATTTAAAACTATTAGTAGGTACTTGATTAAATTATTTTTAAGATACCAATACTGTTTACCTTGTAGGTACTATATTACCTAAAAAGCCTATACTATTTATGTGCTTACCTTCTACTTTTGTCGATTGATTATCGTAATTAGGAGTGATAATTACACGAAATATAGACATTTCCATATTTTAATATTTATAATAATATGATTGATCAATAAAATTTGTATAGATATATTACAGATGTATTTTGAGTATAGAAAAAGTATTCTTTACAAGACTACTCACTAGTCACTACTATATTATAGTTATTGCAATGTGTCGTGGGAATATTATTATTTATTTTTTTAAATATGTTGCCGGTTGGGTTGTCGTTAATAGACTGTAATTAACTATTTAAATTATATAACGAGCAGGCAGCAGCCCCGGAGTCCAGTGACCAGCAGGATCTCATATATTTTTTTTATTAGCCTCGACATATGGGCCATTGGCTCATTATTCGATTTAGTATCGAATAACCAACAAATAACCAGATAAATCAGATATGTCTATCAGCATCTATGTGATATACTTACGTGCCTATTGGCTATTTCTTTAGTTAAAAATTGTGCATCTACGTACCTATAGTGTGTTAATGTGTAACTCAAGAACAAAACGCCACAATTGAACCATATAATATTATACTATAATATATTATTTTATTAATCACTATACACATATGTAATATTATTTACCTAAAATCTAAATAATCCATACTTAACATTTTAATATATTTATAATATATAATAATATTATATGTTATAGTAAAATTATATATGTGTTTAATCAACAAATGTCTAAAAGTTACCTATATCGCGTGTGTTTTGAAGGTACATCTGTTGGAACGGCTATGACTTACATAGTTTGTGGTTACTTAATGGATTGGCTAGGTTGGGAGAGTGTGTTTTATATTACGGGATCAATTGGTTTGCTATGGCATATATGTTGGACTTATCTTGTATATGATTCACCAAGAATACATCCGAATATAACTGAGAAAGAACTAAAATACATAGAAAACAGTCTAGGCAACTCTATAGTAAAAAATGTATCTGTAAGTATAGAATATTATTATCACATATTTAATTATTCATATCCGTATAGTATTTATGTTTCCGTCATATTTTAAATACTTTTATAGTCTTCAACACCCTGGAAATCAATTTTGACGTCTTTGCCTTTAATGGTGAACATCATATCACAAATTGGTTATAACTGGGGAATGTACACAATATCCCTCCAAGCACCAACGTATTTCAAATTTGTGTTGGGTTTCAACTTAAAACAGGTAAGTTTGTTATTCGTGATTTTAAATTACAAATAATATAGGTTTTATAATAAGTTTTTTTACTAATAGACAGGTATTTGGTCTGGTGTGCCACATTTATTCCTATGGCCATTTGCATTTAGTTTTGGTTGTTTATGTGATTATTTAATTCAAGCTAAAATAATGTCCATAACAAACGTACGCAAACTGGCTTGCGTTTTTAGCAACTTAGTCCATGGCCTCTTTATATTGACGTTTGCATATTCTGGGTGTAACGAGACTTTTGTCATATTTAATTTGGTGTGTGCCGTGGTCGTAAGTGGTGCAATTTCTTCGGGAGCACTTCCAGGAATCGTGGATCTAGCTCCAAATTTTGCGGGAGTGTTACAAGGCATAAATGGAACAATTGTGATATTTTGCATTAGCATTTCACCATACATTGTGGGATTGATCACATATCAACAGGTATTTTTTTTTTTTTATCACTTATTCGTAATTTATTTGAAAAATGAATACATTTTGCACATTATATTATATAGATTATTTGGGTGGATTAGTAAAAACATGGGTGAATTAACGTTAAACGTGTAGCTTAAGAGATCGTAGCAGATCGTTTTTTTAGAAATTTATTATTCGATTTTTACTGCTACTCCATTCTAAACTTCTCAACTACACTTCTTAAAGGGCATGGGAATCTAGGAATTTATCCTCATTCCCGAATTGTTATTGTTTGGTATACGTGTGATGTGTCCATAGGCTAAAACACTAGCATTGATTTAATAATAAGTATAATTTAGAAATTAAAGAGATTGAGACCGGGTGGTGGGTTGCATAATCAATAACGATTAAATGATTAAGGAATCAATAGTTAGCTAATTGTCCCTTTATAGTATGACTCAGTGGCCCAAAATTTAGTGAACCATTTTAAATTAATCGATTTTGTATACAACTTGGCATGATTGTATTAATCGTGCATAATATTTAATATTCTAATAATCAATATAATATACAAAAGATTGAACTGTTTTCTGTACAAAATATAGACTATTTCAATTTCGTTATATTTTTACCGATAAATTATAATGATTATAATATTTATTTATAAAGTCGTATTTTGTAATTTACTTATTAAAATGTATATTATAAAATAAATTATATTAATATTTGACCATTATTAGTTTAAATTGTTTTGTTTTCAGCAAACCATAGAACAATGGAAAAAAGTATTTATTGTATCAGCGGCATTTTGTTCATTAACAGGAATTGCATTTTTAATTTTTGGAAGTTCTAAATTACAAAAATGGAATAATGAGGAGCAGAAAGATGTAAAAGAGATTCAACCTATAGTGTGAGAACCCTAAAAACTAAAAAACTACATAATGTACCTATACACTATAGAGATCACATTTTAAAATTAGTTACATTTTAATTCTAATGTTTTTATAATATTTTTTAAAGTACATAAAAAATTATTTGTATTACAATAAATGATATAATATTTATATTATTATTGTATATTTGTGAACAATTATTATTAAATTTCAATAGGTGCCTATCTAAATTTAATGTTTCTATCTGACCATGTTATCTCAAAGTGTTAAATTATGATAATATTGTTGAATTATTATTATAGTTATTATTGTATTATTCAGACGTGCATTGTAAAATTTGTATATATATAATATAAAAGTTTAAAATATTTTAAGAGCTAACTAATTTTGTATTAATTACTATATTATATTTGTCTATAAAATGTCAACTATACCTAAACTACACATTCATTTTTCCACTGCATTCTCTACCTCATGTTTCCGCGGAAAACGAATCACAAGTACTTATTTATACCTATATCTTGCTAGTTGTTCGTATTTATAAGTTATATATTAAATATATAAAATTTTTATATGTAGGTATATTACAATAAATAAAATGAAATCAGTTACACCTACTTAGATATGCCCGACGCCAATAGGTATGCGTATGATTTGATTTATCAAATATCACGGCCCTAGAGAATGTGTTCGGGGCCAAATTGGGGTTGAAATTTAGCTTCCGATATGTATATTATGATGTGTATTCACGCCATACCTTCACATTATATATATTGCACCATATCATTTAAAACATTAATCATCCACGCGTCAACGTCCACTCAAGTACGTATTGCACTACGCCATCATGTAATAGCGTGGTTTGTACTATATCGATCACATAAACACAGTGGTACAATCAAGGTGGTCCCGGGTCCATTTTAAATATAATAGTATATCAATAATATATTGATATATAAAGTGTAAATTGTATTCAGTATTTAAGTGGTGGTTATATCCAAGTATCTATTGAGATTTGAGGAGGAGTGGGTCAATTTAAAACTTACTAGCAGACTAAGAGGTGATCAGGAGGTTTAATCCCAGGGGAAAGGGGGGGGGGGTTATCCCAATTTTCAGTGATGGAAAGTTTATTACTCTAATCTGCACGTGACAGATAATGTGCACATTTTAGTGGTTTTACATTTTAATTGAACAAATTAACAAATTGTCTTTTAATTGTCCCATTGAAAATTTTCGAACACGCTCCTGTAATCATTTCTCTCCTTTTTCGTCAATGTATGCATAGGTATTTCATGTTTAATAATATATATATATTGGGTTTTTTTTTGCTTTATTGGCCTTTAAGTCTTTTTCAGCTTCTTTTAAGCTGTTACATTTATCATAGTAATTTGCAGTCTCAAGGTTTACTGTTCCTATCTACTGTTCTTAGGTCTGCATAATCGTACCACCATTACCAAGGTCTTCCCTTGGGGCGCTTGCCAGTAGGTTTATTAATCAGCACCTACCTTTCGGATTACGCTCCCCTCAGCATGCCATGACCCACCCATTCTAAACGTTCGGCTTTCAGAAAACATTTAATATTTGGTTTAGTGTAAGTATAAAGATTCCAAGTTTGTATTTTTCCCCCTTTCGTAATTCCCAGTTGATTCGTCTCTCATAGGTCCGTATATTTTCCTAAGCATCTCCTTCTCAAAGATAAAAGGCTTTTCTTTATCTAATTGAGTTAGTTGTCCAAAATATGAAAATATTAAAATCCAAATATGTCACATTATCTCAATTAGGTATACATAAAGCCATAAAGAAGGTACATGAAAGTATGAAACCAATTTTGTATAAGAAAACGTAATCATCAAATAATATAATATGGTAAAATATGGTAGATATTAAATATTAAATTCATACGGAATTTATGTACCTACTTATAATCCTATTATTATACATATAATAATATACCTAATTTTATAATAGTTGTAACCAGTAAGTACATTTTAAAGTGACAAAAGTCCTAAGGTTTAGCCCCCCCCCTCCCTCTGGGTTATCCAACAGTCCAACCCAGATAACCACCACTGGTAAATTTTAACAATATAATATATAAATACAAAACTAAAATAATATATATTATGGACCAATCATTGAGTAGGGTGAGGTTCTTAGAAAACTAATAAATAACTAAATATAATATGTATTAACAATAGGTTGAATTGAATCCCACTTTAACCAAATGGGTTATTTAGTGTATCCAAAACCTCCAATCTCTAGGACACGTCTTAAATATTATACAGAGATATTCTAAATCCATGATCCTCAATTTTGAACTTCCTATCAATTTTGAGGGGAAACCACCATGCTGAATCTAATCTAGTTTTAAGCGAATGAGGGTGGGGCAGCCAAAACCCCGAGTGCGCAAGATAAAAATGATGAACTCATGTAATTCGTATAGGCGATCAAAAGCTTATCAAATTGATAAGCTGAAACGGGCACGCTGTGTATCATTAATATGTTATTTTTCCATCTGGTCCGTTTTAGACCACCCCCCGCTGGCCTGTAAATTGATAAGCTTTTGATCGCCAATATCATTCAATTATATGATAGAGTAAAATGTCGAATAGTATTAACATATAATACAAATGGGTTATGGGCATCTATAACGGGTAATGCCGGACGCCGGTATAATGTACTATGGTTATGTACATAATATAATATATATTTATTATAAGTACTTATGTCTGTCCTATGTGGCTATGTGTACCTACGTCGAATACGTCCGAATTTCTACCAATTATCATAAAACCAACCCAGACGTCTTATCTTAGACTCCGCGCATTGATTAATATTTTTTATAATTTTTCATTTGATTAACCATCAACATTGAGCATTTATATTTTTATTTATTTTAAATTCAATGTTATTAATATTATTCATGTGTACAATGTACAATTGTACAATATACATACATGTTTTAAACAAATATTCACCAACCCACTAAAGCCAAAATAAATTGTTTGCAAGTGCAGTTAAAGTACTATTCGATGCTTCCGTGCGCATGTCTATATTATGCATAATGACAAAATACATTTATTTTGTCATGCCTATATAGGCATATCATATACGATCAGTTGGTATAAATGTAGAATTTCATGGAAATTTGTTGAAAAACACAGCAGCAACTTTTGACACAGACGATTGTGCGCGGTACGTACCTATATTTATTATTTACATATAATAGGTAGGTACTTACGATTAGGCAAACCGCAAAGCCGCAAATTTACACTGTGTATAGGGAGGCCATACAAATATAATATTATTACTCACCTACACAATTACACGTTGACAAACCGATTTCTGCATCAGTCGCGTATTTTATCATAGGTAGTGTTGGAACGACGACACGCCGTCAGATATGGTAATATTTAGTGCGTTTATCTTTATTGAAATTAATATAAAAAATTAATATGTAGTTATACCTATAGCGTATACATTTAAAAGAAAACATTTCCTGATATCAGTTGCATTCATACATGAATTGATTTTACAGTTTCAGTTTCCACTTTTAGATTCCGAGTGAAACGATGAATGTATTGATTTTACAATGATGTGTGTTTTTTTTTTTTGTGTGTCTGTGTACACGATAAGTAGTCGAAATAATGATTGGATTTTCAACTTCAGTATCTTGTTCGATGGAAAAGTGAATTATTGGAGTTAAAAATTCCTAAAAATTTTTCTTTTTAAATCTAAGATTTTAAAATGTAATACGAAATTCATTATAAGGTTATTTCCTTTTATCAAAAAAAAGTTAGTCAAATTAAATTTTTATGAGCATTTAAAGTTCATATTTTTACAACATTGGATATTCACTCGATTTCTCATATAGCGATTTTCTTATTTTATTGTAATTAAAAAATGAATAACTGTAGACACTTGAAATTTATATCATATGTTTATTTTATCAATTCCTATACTTGATAAAATTTTAAAAATATTTTGACTCGTTTTGAGTTGTTTACGGACAATTTCAATTTTCAATTTTTTTAGTTTAATTTCTATAAATATCAATAAAATTTTATTTGTTAGGCCAAAAAACGTCAAATTTGAATACAAGGCTCCTGAAAAAATTGCTTAAATATCAGTTGAAAAATATTAAAGTACATATGCACAATTTTTTTTATAAGCATTTAAAGTACAAATTTTGATAACATTTGTAGTTAAAAATGTATAAAATGTTCTACTTTTATAGCTAAGGATTGAAAACTTACATAACAAGTAAGTAGATTATTCTGTTACCAAAAAATCTCAAAAATATAAAAACACAAATATTTTTAATATTTAGAAGTTAGGAAAGCCCAGTATGCGAACTTGATGAATTATCTATAAAATGGAGATATAATGTGTTCTAAACTTATGTTTAGAAACCTAAACTCACTTCGTAGAGGCACTGATCACATTTATTTTTGTTTCATAACTGCTTTTTCAAGTTGATAAATTAATTAAACCACTTAATCACCGAATGCCTCCAATATACCGCAGATGAACATGGAAACTTCAACATACCCAACACCTTAACAGAACTCGGACCAGAGTATACACCATCACAAAAATTCATAAATTTGTTAAACAAAACTAAACTGTACAATAAAATTTAAAAAAAAAATGTCAATTGTAAAAATTGTAACTAATGGCCATTAATGTCGCCGATATTAATTAAGAACAATTTAAAAAAATATAAATACATATTTTACTGTCGATGTTTAAACTACAGGTAATACGTAATTATCTGTTAACTTTGTATATGATATTTATACATCTACGCGCGCAGATACATATTATTATGATAATACATATAATAATAAAATTATAATATGTAGAGTAGGTTGAAGTTGAAACGAACTAGTTTCAGATCAGATTCACGAGTTCCTACTACTGTTTAGAAAGTGCGCGTACTCCACTGTACGCTCAATATAATATATGTACGGTGTACATTACAGAATGCGGAATTATTTTATGTAATATGAATAAAAATTAAACTATACTAACATAACTAGTACGTTGACGGGCTGTGGCACGGGCTACGAGTGATGGACTCAACGTGTTATTCTTGAATGGTGCCTGTATATACGTACTATATTATTATTACATTATTATTATTATATATTACATTTTATAGGTGCGCTATCTCGATAACAAATAAACCGTGATTCAAAGCGGTTCACGATACCTATGATTGACCTTATAGCAATGAATGTCCATGATAATTAATTAAAAAAAAAAACACGACAAAAAATTCCAAATCACGCTTTTGTTATTATACTTAACAGCTGGTTAAGTATAACAGGCTAACAGTAAGATACTAGTTTTAACTTATAACAATAAAGTAAAGTAGGTACTATAAACAAATAAAATACAAAGAATATATAATAAACGTTTAACTTAATTTAACTTTAACACAATATTCGATCACTAAATTATAGTCTTCAGAAACTGAAAAAATATAACTTTCCCGTGTTAAAAAAATATACTATAGTAAAATATACCTATAGTTAGGTACTCATGTATTTAAGTTTTTTTTCAAATCGTTTTTAATTATGTTCAACAGTTCTTTTTTTGTTATAAACGATACAGATAAGTTAATGTAAATGCTTAATTCATAATTTAAGTTAACAAAAATAAACATTACCTTCATAACAGCGTATTCTCCATATTACCCAGCTGACAATAGTTGTATTCAATAAGAAGCATGATACTCTATAATTACTGATTGATACATAACATAAAAAAATTCAAAATATACTAATCATAATATTAATCAATTGAGCATTATCCTAGCGGATTCTAATTTCACTCATATTTTATTGGTCTTTTCACTCGTGGTCGAATTTTAACCGGATAACCGTGAACACTTCTCATCAACAAATCTATTTTTAACTTAATGTCTGTTAATTTTATGTCTGTATGTACGCTAAAATGTCGTAAAAATGTTGACACAGTTACTTTCATCGACAACATCGCATATTTGGATCCTGTCGTTCAATTAATTTACAATAGTATTAGAATATAAAACCGGAGTTATAAATAATTATGTTTTCACAAAATATTGCTTTACCTATGCAACCCCTTGGACCACCACTAAAAGGAATAAAGCTATATCTATGACGTTTTGCGACATTTTCGGGGGTGAAGTTTTCAGGATTAAAAGTCCAAGGATTTGGGTATAAAACAGGACTATGATGTGTGGTTATTGGGCTTATAACACACGTTGTTCCTTTTGGCAGTACATAATCATTTGTAACTAAAACACAGTTAATTTAATATCAATTAATACACTAGCTGGTAGTAAATTTTTGAATTCACTCACATATTTTAAGATCGTCTTGAAGTTCTCTAAGTAGCACTGGCCCTACAGGGTATAATCGAAGGGTTTCTTTTAACACTTGTTCTAAATACACCAGTTTAGTGGTGTCTTCAATTGTTATTGTTTCTTCACTCCCACCAAAAATATCATAAATTTCATTGTATACTTTATCCTAGAATATAAACCAAATTGATTAACAACACTGTTAGGCACATATTACATTGTATTAATATTCTGATTTAAATAAAAAGCAAATAAATAAAATTGGTATTTTAAATACATTTTTTGAGTGTTTAATATTATATTGTATACTGTAAACATTTAATGTTTAAAAAGTGTCAAATCTACTTCAAGAATATTTTGTATTTTTGTTATATGCTATGTATATTGTATATTATATAATTATTGTTTACTTGGATATCTTGATGTATGGCTAACATCAAAAGACAAAAACAGATTGTGATAGCACTGGTTTCACTACCCTGTAATTACATATTTATATTTTATATATTATAAGATATTGTTCGATATAAAATATAACAAATATTTACCCCAATCATCATCGTTATAACCTCATCTCTAATATCGGAATCTGAAAAGTTTCCACCAGTGTTGTTCAGTTCAAACAATATGTCCAAGAATAGTTTTGATTGATTTTCTAAACAATTATACATTTTATTTAGAACTGATTAATTTTAATTATTTCATTTGTATTATGGATTGCACTGTTTGGCAAGAAAATATATTGTAAGCAATGATTAATTAAATTCACGGTCCCTATTAACTCACCATCCGTATTGTTGGTTAAGTCTACTTTCGCATTAATTGCTTTTTTCCTCTGGTCAAATGCTTCTTTCTTTTCCTTGATTACCTAAAAATGTTAAGTACAATAATTATTGTTATGTACTACCTGGTATTTGTAACAACAGTGTATATATTTGTTACAGTTAGATAACCTACAAAAAGTTGATAAATTATTGCTTAAACAATGCAAGGACCTAGTCTTATATAATATTGTAAAATCAATTGTTCACTATAGTTGTATTGCGTTTATCAATCAGTTAAATATATAACAATAAATCAATGATTTACTATCAAACATTAAACAACCATTTACATTATATGTATTTTAGTACCCGCTAGTGCATCTTTGGTTTTGTGCATTATATTCATTTTTTTTTTTAATATGTCTCATGTCTCATGTGTAAATTAAAAGTGACTGACCAAAAAAATTGTTAAACTGCAGTTCCAGTTTATCAAAAATAAATACATCAAAATCAAAATACATCTCTATAGGTAAGAGTACCAAAAACAAACGTAATCAATTTATTGAACAGTGCCGCAACAATATTGGATGTGCATAGTGTGCATCCAGGGATGTCTTATCAATACCAAAAGCTAAAATTAAAAATTGTCTGTTTAAAATATTTTTTTTTGCTCTCCCGTGTAATGATTATTTTTCGAATTTAAGTAGTTCTAAATGAAATATATTATAGGCATATAAGTTGAGGATAAGTAATAGGTAGTTAGTACCTACCAATTATTTTTAAATGTCCATTAATAGTTATAAGATATGTTTTAAAGTATAGATGGGTATCGTATAATTTCGAATGATTTCGTTAAAGATATTTATATACTTGAAATCGTTTTTTTTATAAATATCGATAAAAATGTTTCACTTTGTCAAACGAAATACTGTAAATTATGTATTTGAATACAGAGTTTTCCATAACCTAACTTTATACTCACAGACGGTGCATGTTGTATAATATAGTATAATTTTAAAGTTGTATAATATTATATGGTAAGTGTTAAAAACAAATGTTTTTGTCGCAAGGAATGGCATCACTGATGGGATGTTACGAATCACCGCACCATCCGCCCGCATCCCGCCTAAAAGCATGGTTTTTTTTTTTAACTTTAAATATTTAATATTTAAAGTTAAAATGTTGACAAAATTGATTAAAATAATGAAAATTTGCAAATTATTTTATTGTTAAATACTTATAAAATTTTAAATTATTATAGCTAAGGGTTCAATTTAAAATAATGTTTCTCATAATATTGTAACCCAAAAACAGAAAAAAAAATATTAACATAGTTTTTTTTTTTTTAAATTTTAGTCATCTAAGTTCAAATTTGAACAAAATAAGTTATTTAAACAAAGAATGGTTGATGGAAAGTAATAACTAATAACTAATAAAGTACCCAACTGTAACTCATTTATTATATATTAAAAAATATGTCGATAATAATAATAACATTAATTTGGGGCCTCAAAATAATAATCATTGCACACGGGCCCAGAGTTCATATAGTTACGTCACTATAGTTATTAGATTGTACGGTACACAACAAGTATAACGATGCGTAATAATGAACGACCAAAATGGTTGTGAGTGTTTATGGAAATCCTTAAATCTAAAAGACATACTTGTAATGGAAATTTTTTCACCGTTTCGAAAATCTTTTGGTGTCCAGTAAGTTTTAAATACATTGAAAACACGATTTCTGGATATAACCAAGGTTTGTAAATTCGCATCGTGACTACCTCCGATGCCCTGTAGAAACAAATTGACGTGGTCAATCATTTCAATTAATCATTTGAGGTATAAACAGAAAGATGAAAATTTTCAGCATGAATTCATTTTCTCTTTGAATTGCATAAGAAATCGTATTTAATAATTATCATGTTCTATAGTAAACACAATATTATATTATTATGGCGTATAATTCAAGTATTACTTACATTACAATTGCTTCGCCGAATTCACATTCTTTATTGTTTGATTGAGTGTCTAGATTGTACCCCATAGTGGTTTCTAGAAATAAAATGCCCCTTAGTAACTATAATAGATAACTATCACAAATCACAGTAGGTATTATATAATAGAATTCTAAAAGATACTTTTTAAAAGTATTCAATTACAGATAAAGCTGATACTTATTTTGAAAACCATTTAAAATACGTATTTGAATACTCAGTAAAACTATGATTTTCGGTTGAGTGTAATTTACAGTAAAAAAGATATTATCGGTAATAGGTTAGTTTATACCTACCTATTAGGTATACATTTCAAATTGTATTATTATTATTTTGCTTAACTGATTAAAATAGAAAATATATAAACTAAAAAGAATAAGTATTTTATTCCTTAAAATTTATTTGAATACTTTTATTCAAATACTTTACAAGACTGATATTATACTTACGACAAATAGTATCAAGAGCAGCTGGTGCAATATAGTGCCAGAGATCAAACATTTGTGTTTTATTTAATTCTTTCGTAACGTTCTTGATAAGAATTTTGTTTTTTTCGTTAAACACTGGGAAAAATTGTTCGAAAAGCTTGGCATTAAAAGCGGGAGTGATCATGCGACGATGTTTCCGCCATTTGTCAACTGTTTTAAATTATATTTAACTGTAATTAAATTACAAAAAATCTCCTTAAAACTACTCTTAAGAATGCATTTTATTTATATTTTGTACGAATGCAAATCATTAAAACTTTTGTATTCAACTTACCTGGTGCAGTAAACAAACCTTCACCTACACCATTCTTGAAAAAATTGTACATTCGGTCTTTCTGTAGAGCCTTTGAATTATTTAAAACAATCTGTGAAATGATAATGTTATATTAATAAAAACAGCCATTTTTTTTAAGTTGATCATTTTTATTAATGTATATTATGCTATCAAAAAGTAAATAAACTACTTTAATATTCTTTAGATTCTTGCCCATCGTCATACCAAAAAGAAATATTTTTAAAATTAAAATTAATTTTTTACTAAGACAGTGAAAAAAATAATTGTAAAAAAGTTGTAATTGTACTTTATGACAGTTATTGGTTTAACTAACTTAACTATTTAATTTAGATGACACTAGACCAATATATTATAATATTTATTGTTTTAAAAAGTTACTACTTGTAAGTCTTCTGGTTTACAAATGGAAACTGCAAAATATGGTCCTAACCATAATTTAATTGGCGATAGATTATATTCTTTCACCAAATCAATTATTTTGCTCATGACCTCTGAAGAACATCAAAAAATATACATACGTAGAACATTATTTTTTTTTGAGGAATTTATTATTTTCATTACGTTCTGATGAGCCAATAAATTTATATCCTATTCCTATGATCGGGTACGCTTGAGGCCCCGGCATTTTAGCAGCCAATTTTTCAAAGCGCCTGTTTTGCCATTTGAAGTAACACCATACCATCACAAGAACAATACCAATTATGTAAGCAATTATTTCAATCATTGTCAATTTGAAATTTAAATCCACCTGTAATAAACGGTGATTCGATTATAAAAACATATAACACAATATTATACACTATCTGCGTCAATAATATATTTATCTAGTCTTAATTTATTACAAACATTTAATCTGAATTAAAAACGAAAAATATCGGTATGCAACGATTATAATATTAATATTATAAAATTATATTTGTATACTTGTTATACGCAATAAAGTTTATAAACACTTGATTCACTAGTTTTTCTCTATATACTGTTAATTTCATTGCTACACCTAGGTATGACATTGACTGAATTCAACAAAAACAACTAATAGTTTTATTCAACGACATACCTTCCTTATATCAGTATATAGACTTTTAATTATAATTAATTTTATTTTAAAATAAACCAATAATTTGTAGTAGGGATAGTCATAAAATACAATATATGATGCATGTATGATGTATATAGTGTATACGTTTATAATATCAGTTCTTGATTTAAATTCAAATTATATCTCATTAAAATGTATTGCGATTACACCACAATTCTTCTATAAATAATCCTACTTACCTTGGTATAATATTTAAATGCGTGTGTAATATAATATAATATAGTATAATATACCTACTATGGTGTAATCTGTCATCTGTTACATTTAATACTTTAAACAGATGTTTAGTCAATATTTTTGCAATGAGTGTAGTCAATTATTCAGTACCTATTCAAGGGTATGCGGTTGAGGAAACTATATATACCTTACGTAGTCATTACTGTAATTTATTGATACTTTAGTTATCAGATATCATCAGATAGGTAGGTACTACCTATATACGTACAGTTTAGATATAGTTGTGTTGAATAATTAGGTGTCTAAGTTTTATATGTATATTGTATTATACAGTGGCGCCGAAGTCCAAAATTTTACCTATGACATTAGACACCTCCACGGCTCCACATACTGACACCTGCCTATTTCTGATAATTACCTTACCATAAACCAAGTATAGTTTTTATGTTTTCTATTTTATAACTATAAATTTTCATAAAATAACTATAGAATAACAAAGGGGAAACATAAAATGTCTACTAAAATCATCTATGACAGTTGTCATAGGTTAATATATATTTTGGCGCCACTGATTGTATATATTATATAATAATATATATGAAAGTTGGCAGACCCGGAGATAGGCCCAATAGGGCAATAACCAAAATCAAATCATCTATTGATGTATCTTTTTAAACATTATTATATTAAATAACTACCGATGCACAAATAATTTTCAAATTACAAAATATATATATAATATGTTTATTATTAAAATGCAAAAATGTTCTTTTTTTAAAACATTTCTTAATTAATATAATGTAATCATAATCAAACCTGTTACATTCTATAAATTATAATAACCATTAAATTTCATATAGTATACTACCTAATTTCTAAATCACATATATACATCACTATATACCTACAAATATTTACTTTATTAACTTTACTTCATTACTTTTATTTAGTAATAGTTAAACATGTATAATATGGGTACTAACTACTAGGTAGTGAATACAATGAATACTTTATTATGTCACATAATAATATATAATAAATATAAACTTTTAAGTTAAAAGCATGCACGCATTTAAATCCTAAAAATGTACCATATAATATGCTGAAAATAAATGCAAAAGTCCTCAAATATTATGCTCTTAAAAATATTTTATTTTTTCATTAAAAGAAACAAATATATATAAAAATTAAAATTAATAAAAAAACTCTTTTTAGCTGCCATGAATAATCGAATTTCCCACATCAGGATTGCAAGAAACAAGTACAATAAATTTTAATTAACTTTATATGACGTATAGGTAATAGGTATGCAATCTTATATTTTCCTCAAACTTATAAATGCATGAAAAAATGTATTATTAGTACTTAAAATTTACATTGGGTATACAGTATGTAACAGAAAGACCTGACAATTGAGAAAATAAAAGTAAATACAAGCTATGAAAACAATTATGAAAGTTATATGGATAATACATGATTTAAGGTTTACTTATGCCAGAAAATAGCAAGAAATAATATTTTGAAAACAGTAATTAATATTTAAATGAATTTACTAAAAAAATTATTGATATTTTAAAAAAATTTAAAAAATAAACTACTTAACTAATAAGCATTGCATTTATTTTTAAATTAGATTTCCAAAAAAAATGTATGAAATCTATTTTATTTTTAGTATTAAAAAATAAAAATAAAAATTGTTATATCATACTCGTTTATATAGCAAACTGTTTTAAATATTGATTAGAACAAAAGTTATTACATTTGTCAGGTATTTCTGATACACCTCCACAGTAAAGTATTTCATACTAAAGTACCTGCATTTTTTCATGATTTTTTAGTTTACTACTGTTGGGTTGCATATACAATTTATTAAATTTAATGGTTCACTAAAAATTTAATAGACCAATCGTGGGCCACTAAATTTTGTTTAAAGGACCATTAGCTCACTATTGATTCATTAAATGTTTTGTGTAACTCGGCATAAATATTATAGTTATAGATTTAATTTGAAAAACATAAATAATAATTAGTAATTTGTCAACTCTTTTACGTATTATTCTTGTACATCAAGTGCATATTCAATAAATTACTAGAATAATATGAATATTAGATACGTTTGTATTTAAATTGGAAAAAAAAAAATGTGAAATACGAAATATAATATTCGTTATATTAAGATATATATATATTTATTTTTTTATCTTTAGTATTTTGTAGGGTGGGTCGCGGTTAGTAGAGGAACACGTGTATGTGGGGCGAGGATTTGTCACTAAAAACCTGGAGGTCACCCATCCGGGAACTATAGCGACGCCGACCAGTGCTTGACCTCGCCGAACCATCACGCACGTACTCTAAGGCGTAAATTTTGTTGGCATGAATATGTAAACACAGTGGCGTATTTGAGTGAGGGCAGTGGGGACGAATGCCCCCCCCCCCCCCCCATGACTTGAAGAATAATTGGTTTTTATATAGTTGTAAGAGGTACAATGGTAGGTACGTATATTTATGTACTATATTTTAATATGAATGAAACAGTAACATACCTATTATTAAGAAAACAGAATTGCCACAACTATTTTAACATGATTTTTCTGATAGAAAATTGTATTTATTTAAATTATTGCTAGTTCAGATTTCAGAACGACGTGGTGCACCTCTTCTATTTCAATTATACCCAAATCAAGAATGCCATTACAATTTACAATTATTTTTATTCAGTTGAGTAGGTACTTTTTAACTCTGGCTAGTGGCTGATTTAAACTAGAAGTAGAATACCTAGCTTTAAACAGGAAGACTTAGATTGTTAAATTCTTGTTAAGTAGTTTTGTTTTTTTTAATATTTTAATATGTACTATGAACGCAAATAGGAGAGCGGGCACTCTGAGCCCAAACTAAATTAATCTAAAATTGTAGGCCCTGTGAATTTTTATTTACCCTAGGGCAAGGACAGCCTTAGTGGAAAGATATACCTGCTTGGTATTCATTTTCAGTATCGCATGTTGGCCACAATCACAATATAAACATATGTACACAAACAACTAACAAGTTATTCATATTTAATATTATAACAAACTAGCTGATCCTGTGCACTTCGTTGCCCGTTAAATGTATCAACTCTATATGACTCAAACTTTGTTCAATTCGTTATTTAATATTCGGTGTATGGTGTTCAAAATTTATCTTAACTTTTCCGTTGCCCGGAATAAAAATTCTGATTCACAGCAGTACATTATCAGGTAGGCAATCTACCTGCGGTAGATCGCGGTCCCCGTGCTGTTTGTACGTAAGTGTATGATTGAACTCTAAAGTATCAAAGCTATACCAAGTTTGTCTATTTTACTTAATTCCACCTATGGTAGATTAATAAAATCAATTTATACAAAATTCTATCCTATCCTAACCTAACCGTACTAAAATCCGATGAATAAAAAAAAATACAAATTTAACCCTTTGTAAATTAACCTATTTTCTTCCCAGAGGTCTAATAATCTACTCACAAACATTAATTTATACATATATATCTAACTATATAAATACACAGACTATAACTATACAGATTAAACACTGGAATTACTTATCAGATTTTCTTGTAGCTGAACCCGTGCACTCCGTTGCCCGTAAAAAATTTCAACTATTAAAAAAAATATAATTGTTCAACTCCTTTTGGGTGTAACTCGCTGCAGTAAGTGTAACTCAGCCACCCTAGTAAAAGAAAGGAAAACGGGTACCTATCCCGCAAAACATTTTGCCCGGTTTCGGACGCGAAACCCCCAAACAATTTCACCCAGTTTTTAACGCAAGAACCATAACTTGCGTAGAATTTCACCCTTTACCTTATACCCGAAGGCGAACTCCCAAAAATTGTACCCGGTTTCGGACGCAAAACCCGCCAACAATATTGCATCTGGCTTTGAACGCAAAACCCGAAACCCACTACATTTTTTTACCCGGTTTTTAAAATAAAATCCGAAACCTACAACATTTTTCTAATACGAAACCCGTATAGGCACCCGCAATATTTTAACCCATTTTTACTCCTTTTGGACTTATAATACTATGTGACAAATACAAATACCTCAGCGCCTAGCTCGCTGAAACACACTAAAATTCAATGCTATATAGTAAGCCGAAAATGTGCGAATGCCGTGCTGCGACAAAATAAAAAATTTTAATTAAAACCTATTAAACGTTAAATTCGTTGTTTATTTATTTAACCTATCGAAAAACCTAAATCCTTCAATAAAAGTCCTATCTTAATGAAACCTTCGAGGATCGAAGCAGAAGCGTGCGTAGATCATTTGCTATCTGGTAAAAGTTTTTCTAACTCAAATATAAAGGGGGTAAATTACGTGTACAAAATTTTGAATAATTCAAAAAAGAAATTGGCGGGAAATTTTCTTTTGTTAATTTTTCAACCTTTAGGTCGATACACGACTTTTTCAAGAACAGAAATTGAATCTAGAGGGGTCACTGCATTAAACCTCGAAGATTTCAAGACGATACGCTCAACATTGTAGTTTTTAGGTTTTCTCGATATATTACGATTTTGAAAAAAAACAAATCCTTCAAAAAAAGTAATATCTTATTGAAACCTTCGAGGATCGAAGCAGAAACGTCCCTAGACCAGTTACCAGTTTTAAAAAGTTTATTAACTCAATTATTAAAGGGGTAAATGTCGTGATGAAAATTTGAATTAAAAAAAAAAAATTAGCGGGAAATTTTGTTTTGCCAATTTCTCAAACTTCAATACGAGAAGTAGCTTTTTTGAGAACAGAAATTTGATCTAGAGGTGTCACTGCATTGAACCTCAAAGATTTCAAGATGATACAACCCATATTGAAGGAGCTAGTATTTCAAAATGTACATCAAATTTTGTATTATTAGCTCAAATATATGTATTAGAGTTAATTGACTTATTATTGTATAGGTTTTAATATTTTATTCTTAAATGCCTATCGATTTACATTAATAAATAATGAGCTACACGCTTACTAAAATAAGTGTGGACAAAAAGTTGAAAATAATTATTACTTAAAACGTTATACAGACGTATACCATAAGGAGACGTCTGGTTATACGAATAATCACAAATTGCGTTTTTCAACTTTTTGCTACTCCGATTACGGGCGAAATAATGGTCGTATGTACTTTAACCATAGAGCCTTTATGAATCCTCGTACACCAAAAGACCAGAATCTCGAATTTCGTACTGATCAAACGAAAACTCAAAATCCAAAATACACGTAACTGCGTAATTTTTTAAGAACAAAAAACACTTGAAAAATCATAACTCCCGAACCAAAAGTCGGATAACCTCGATCTCGGTACCCATCGATACGGCGCAAAGTCTTCTTTAACGTCCGACCACAAAAACGGCTCGCCACGCCCAAAATCCAAGTGTCCGTACCGGAAACCCCGAAAAACGCAAGTTTTAAATTTTCGAAGCCTCAAAAGACGGAGAAAAACGGCTTCTATGGTATCGATACATGACGTCGAATTTGATCACCAACCTCCAAACTATACAAATCTCGAGTTTCAGAAACGTCGTACAAAAACTAAACCTTTTCCAAAATTCACCCAGTGGGGGGGGGGGGGGTCCGAGGACCCCTGATTCAGGGAGTACATTTTAGAAGGGCCTAAAACGAAACGTTTGGGAACTTAAAAGTATAATATTATCTTATGTGAACGTTATCTACAACTTATAGATTTATTGAACTTTAAAAACTATTACATATTTATATGTTAGTTAGTTCGCGTTTGGTAATTACGCCAGTAACATAGTATACAACTTTCTATGTTAGTAGTTTTCCCAGAAGTAGTTACCTATTCATATAATCACATCGATAATAAATCTATTTAAGAGTGTTAAACATGAACAATTGTTTATATAATTGATGAACTTTAAGTTTCAATCATCAAAGTTTATGATGCACCTATGTCCTATACGTCTCGAAAATGATTATAACTAAATGTATTTTGTTATAATACTATAATATGACATGTCTTGAAATTTACTAACGCTGGACAAGAGGTATAAACGTATAGTAAATTAGTAAATGACAGATGTATATTATAATATTAGGTATGTACTCTATTCAGAACTATAGTGGTCGTTTGTTTGTGGATGAGATTAATACCACATAGGAGAACGAGAAATGGTGAAATCAAAATTATGCCGATAGAAAATTTTATGGAGATTCCATTTAAATGGTCGGTGTAACGAATTTTTCAGCTGTTAAATAGATAGCTTGGAAAAACAATAGAAAAACCAAAAAACCGTACAAAATTTGCTTTATCAAATAATCATAGATTTTAAATTATGATAATGAATTATTAACATGTATAACCATTGTTCAGGTTGTAGATGGTTACCACTTCAAATGACAGCAAACAATAATTGATGTTATGTTCAATTCAAAAATAAATACTAAATAATAATTATTCGTTAATATCTTGGTATTTTTTATTTAATTTATTAATTATTTAATTGTTTTACTTTTTAATTAGGTTTTGTACAATATGTTCATTGTTAACTATCGTGTGCAGTATAGAAATTACAAATTTAAACAGTTCACCTTAAATTTTCGTAAGTCGTACATACATTTTGGCTACTAATCTGCTTGCATATTCTTTAAATTTTATGTTATACAACATTGTATTATTTCTAGGTAAAATGTATCTACAAAGAATTAAAACCATTGCAAAAACCAAGTTAAACTTAATATTATGCCATTTACAAGTTACAACAATCACATTCAAACCTTCATAACTCAATTCATGTAAGTTCTGTATATAGTTTTAAAGTTCCTATAATGTATTACTTATTGGTTATGATGATATATCTGAAACAACTTAACAGCTACATTAAAACTATGTTACAAAGTTGCAGTCAGATGTGGATTTAACACTTGAGATTTTGTAATTGCTTAAGGCTGTACCTACTTATGACTCAAATAAGATTCAATTCATAAACTAGACTTTGGCCTAAGAAAAGAAATAGTATTACTTAAACTAAGGATGGTTGAGACCTACTTTATGCATTGCTATTTGTTAAATTATCAAAATAAAATTATCTTAAAAGCTTATTCTTAAGCATCGATTATATAGTAATGGTAAATGCTATGATAGAGTTACTAACTATTCATAATATTAAACAGTTTTTATTGTTATTTTTCTCCATGTCATAGAAAATAATAATAAATACAAGTATACGCTATATGTTCACAACTATAACACAAGGATGTTCGCTATATTATAATGGAAAAAACTATATGTGTTAGGACTATGAATAATGTTGATTGGTTATTATTTTACTACATTGGTTTTTAATATGATATTGAGCTATTAAATTATTACAATTTTCAAAATAATTTAATTAATATAGTTGTTTTTTTTTTCAATTTTAGTTAGCAAGTTACAGTAACTGGTCCTGGTGTATGCATGTACTCAAGCCATTTAAAAGATTATTCTGTTTGGAAAAACTTCTTCAAAAAAACTGTTTCCACTAAAGGTTCCACATGGCAGTTTACGAGTAATGAACAAAATGGGCATCTAGCTTCAACTTCTAGGTTTACCCTTGAAAAAATTTCATCAAGTTATACCACATGGAGTTGTAAATACCATTTCCGGATAAATGCCGGTGTATATATTTATCAGCATATATCCGGAAACTGTATTTACAACTCCATTACATACTCCGCAACATAACATCTTGATTTTTACACAAATGCACGATTGTTGATCTTGATGATTGAAATATTAATAAAATGAACAATACTATTATAATATACTATTGTAAATGCTGAATATAGCCTATTGGTATCTATCACATATTACAACAATAACCAACAATTAATAATCCGATATCTGTAATAATATTGTGTTATTCTGTAATCCGTGTCAAGTGCCATACTGTGTGACTGTGGTTAGGGGCACAACTAAATAAATTGGGTACCATGAGTAGGGATTTCAATTCTGTCTTATTAGTATTAGAACTTTAATAATAATTAATAACATTAAAACATTGCACCTAGCTATACTCAAGGACATGGCCCTAATATTATATATTATATATATTAGAGATGTCTCGTTCACAACAATCCACTCCAGCTATTTCTGACACTTGATGTACAAAAACTTACTATTTTATAAAACTAAATTACAAATTACAAAATCTAATAAATAGATATTATAAATAAAATATTGAAAAAAACAATTTCGTATTTTTTGAAGTTCATATTTTTACTACAATTTATTGAACTCTACTTTAGGGGATTGACATTTTTCTTATTAATAAATACAATAAAATAAAATAAGAAACGGTTAAAATGTAATTTAAGAAACAAATTTACATTTCCAATGTGCTAAAATAAAATTTCCCTGGTTGGTTGATTGAATTTATGTTTAAATATTTACCCAAATAAAAGATTAAATATCATATCACATCACTGTCCAGCCAGTTGTCCATAATACTCTATTGATAAATATCTCGCATTTGATTACGAAACATGGTTTGTTGGTAAAAATTAAACTTAATAGATACTTGGTGAGTAGATAGTTGAGACTAATATTAATTATAATTACTTTTTACTTAACTCCATATAAGATGTAGATTATTATTATTTAGTGTCTTTTTAATGTGTCAACAAACTAATTTTAGATTCTGAACGAAGCGATGAATGTATTGATTTTACAATGATGTGTGTTTTTTTTTTATTTTTGGGTCTGTCATCACGTTTTAGGACAGTAAAAGTGCTTGGATTTTCTTCAATAGTAACTTTTCTGATAGGAAAGTGAATCTAGTTGGTACTTTGGGGGTCAAAAGTAAAAATTTCCCAGTAGTTTTCAAACGCGACGTGAAAAACAAAAGAAAAATTAAGGAAAAACGGGAATTTTTACGCAAAATTTTTTTTCGAGAAAATCGATTTTGGTTTTTGGTGCAACTCTAAAACAAATGATTGTAGATACATGAAATTTTGACTGAATGTTTATATTTGCGTTTCCTATACACCATAAAATTTTCCAAATATTTTGAGCTGTTTACGGACATTGTCAATTTCCATTTTTTTTAGTTTGTTTATATAAATATCAATAAAATTTTATCTGTTGAGTAAAAAAGCTTGAAAATTTAATAGAAGACTCCTAAGTTATTTTTTCAAAGGCAGATGAAAAAAATTAAAAATCCTTAGTCACAGTTTTTATTTATAAGCATTTAAAGTTCAAATTTTGACAAAATACGGAAAAATCACGAAAATTAGCAAATTATTTTGAGTTGAGAATTCATAAAAATTTTTCTTTTTAAATCTAAGATTTGAAAATGTAATATAAGATTACTCATAAGTTTGTCTACCTTTATCAAAAAAAAAATGTCTAGAAGAAACTTAAATTAAATTTTTATGAGCGTCTGAAATTTATATTTTTACAACATTTGATATTTACTCGATTTCTCATGTAACAATTTTCTTATTTTATTGTAATTAAAAAACGAATGACTGTAGATACTTGAAAATTTCACTGAATGTTCATATTAGCATTTTCTATACACCATAAAATGTTGAAAATATTTTGACTCTTTTTGAGCTGTTTACGGACATTGTCAGTTTTTAATTTTTTTAGTTTTTTTTTTCTATAAATATCAATAAATTTTTATTTGTTGGGTAAAAAAGCGTGAAAATATTTAATATAAGGCTCCTGATATATCGTTCTAATAGCAGTTGAAAAATATTAAAATTACATAGGCACAATTTTTTTTTATAAGCATTTAAAGTTCAAATTTTGACAACATTTATCAAATTTATAATTTAATAATTATTTTGTAGTTATTTTGTCTTTTATAGCTAAGGATTTAAAATTGAAAACGAGGCTCCACGTAAATAGGTTATATATAAATTACTTTATTCACAATAATATCATCAAATATACTTGGTAATATCATAGGCTGACTGACCGTTTTCGCTCAGAATCGTTTTTCTTATATAATGATATTATATCATTGAATTAAAATTTAACCCCATCCATTACAGTGACCCACTTGTAACCTACTGTACAGCAGAGCGACATCCACTCATCCACCTTTTTATTTTCATTTAATTTAATTTTGTATAATTATGATAAGAAACAACTCGCATTAGAATTGATTAATGATTCAATTGAATGAACTTGTCAGTGGCGGTCATGAACAAATAAATTATGATTATTATGATCAAATGATTCTCTGTACAGTCTGAACCAGTTTATTTAATTGAAAAAAAATGAATCATTTAATTATTGTAAACTTGTCCTATCTCTACTGTATTCAATAATGTATTCTTCACTTCAAGTTATATTTTGTCTATTTAATGTATACGTAAATGTATTTTTTTTGCTTCCGTTTACTGATAAACTTAGACAAAATATATATATATTATTTATCTTATATTTTAAATTTTAGCTATACAATTTTTTTTAATACGTATAAAATCTTAGTTTTATAATTTGTACATTACTTATGTTTGTATCTTACGTAACTATGTACCTTATACATAAAATATATATAGAATTTAGACAAGTAAATGCAGTTTTTAAGTTTTATACTGCTTATATATTCTAATGAATTTACAATTGATATTAATAATATATGTATGTATGTAAGTTTTTGAAACTGCATTTAAATAACTGTTATTGAACATAAAATTAATAGCATTACACCATATTCAACATATGATGCATCATATTGTTATTGGAAATGTATATCACTCAATCGTGTATTCCTATAACAGCGTTGTAATGTCATTGGTATATAAATGGACACATAATATTATTTTATCAATAGTTAATCAAGAATAATCAAACTTATTATGAGTTCAGTGTTATAAAGATTCACCAGTGATGTCACGAACAAACTATTTTCGAGCATTCAAGTTGTAAAAGTTTGTAAGTTTAGGTGGGTAGTTTCAGTATTAGTTTTTTTATTTGTGACCCTACTTAGCTTTTATTAAATATTTATATTGATATAATGTATAATGTATAAATTCAACATTAGCCAAGTACAGAAGTGCAGTATCACACAATTTTAATAATTATGATTAATATCATCTAGTGTTGAATAACTCGTTTTAAATTAGTAAAAAATATGTAACTCGTAAGCAAGATTTTCCAAATTTGGAAATTTTCAGTTTCTCGGTCACCTGGTGGTTGAACTCGAATATTTTTCGCAGAATTTGTTATTTCAAATATTCAGGTTTTGAAAACCCTTTCGCCCTATCTTTCATGATTTTCCGGAAAACAACTCATCAAATCTGCGATATTTTTAATTTTTCGAACTTTACAATAATTATTGTGTGTACAATAACTGTACAATAATATTTAAATTTTAAATGTAATTTTGGAATGAAAATTGAAATGTAATGGGACATTTTATATTTCTAAGTTGGTGCACCTGCATTTTTCTTGGTCCCCCGATTTAAGCGTTTATTCCATGATATTAATCTGGATATGATAAGCTGTTATCTCGGGGGACCCAACTGCTCCATGCCATTTTTTATTATCATTTTTACGCTATCTTAAGGCACGGCCGCACGGGAATATTATAATTTAACAATTTTAAAATGATTATTTTTTCTCTTGCAAAGAGAATCTCGTAGAAAAGAGATTAAAAAACGAAAGATATAATTGTTGTTGTTGCTCTGTGGAAAATACCATTACTGTTCTTTTGCGTCTTGTATAATATGATTTCAGTTGAATATAGACCACAGGCAGGCATTGATTTTTTGGTCGATAATTGATATTCTCTTGAATTGAATAAACGTAAGTATACCACAATAATCTAAACATTAATAAATGTTGGTTTATCGTCAAAACTTCCCTGATCTATACAAAAACAAACTATTTAATACATTTGATACAAAGTTTAACCCGATCAAAGTTGAATGGATTCTATTTATTAATAAGAACTTTTTATTTGTTTAGTGTACTTAAATTAATGTCTTGGAATAAACAGGTATGATTCCAAAGTTATTTTAACATGCACGATATTAAAAGTACCTATAGGATGTTAAAAGTATTTTAGGATATTCCCGTAACAACGTACCTATTATGTTATTTGATGTTTATTAAGCTACTTTACCAATTATTATTTCTAATTTGTTTTTGTTTTTTTTTTTTTTGGCAGGTAGCATTTGAGCTTTGCATGTTGTCACCGTCAATCATATATTTTTCATAAATGGCAGCTTATTTTAATCGCACAATTGGATTTGGCGATTCAGTAGTAGTGACAGATACACAAAATTTTTCACCTTTACAGGTGTTTGGCCAAGCCAAAAAACAAATCAATAACATATTTGTTGATATTCAAGATTATGTGGCTGATGCATCTGAACGGATGATTGGTAATTATTATCATATTTGTTAATAATTTATTACTAAAGCTACAAGTATTTACTTAATATTTATTATTTATATGACTTATATACAGAACTATGTACATTGAGTTTCGAGCACACATCTTTTTTCATTCCTTGATCTGCCCTGAGTGTACTCGCTAGCTCCAACAATCCTCTAGTATTATTTACAAAGAAATTGTATATTTATGTTAAAATTTAAATATAATTAAATAAAATGTGTTTAAAATTCTTATAAATTTTTTTAAAATTAAGTCTGGTTATATTATATTATTACAGTAATATAGTTTATTTAAAATGAGAAATTTGTTATTGGCAACTTGAGTTTGAAGTTAGAGACAATTTTTTATTTTTTTATTGTACATAAAAATTTCCTACAAACCATACTTATTGGTCAATTAATAATAGGTATATTAATATTCTATATTTGTTAATCGCAAATAATTAAAACAGAATAATTATTTAAAATAACAATTTTATTTATTTCTATATAAATGTATAATTTAATTATTATAAATTTAAGAATTTGGCTAAAACAATAATTATATTTTATTTTAATAATTGTTTGTTTATTACTTCTTTCAGTCATATACTATTATAATATTAGATCATATTATTCTTATTTAGATATTATAAAAAAAAATAATCAAAGTATTAATACATTAGGGATACTGTTTGAGATTTTGTATACAGTGTTAGACTTTTATCATTGATGTATTCAATGTTCATACAATTTTATATTTTATTATTTATTAATACTATAATTATATTTTTTAGATGTGAATAAGATATGTCCTGATGTGATTGTTGGAAATGAATTAAAGTCTATATTGGATTATAGATCTAAAGTCAAAGGAATTTGTGAAGTATTGACTCGTGATCATATGAAAGTTGCGTTCTTTGGCAGGTTTGTGTTTTTTTTTGTTTGATTGTATGTAGTTCAAAACTTACAAATAAAGTGAAATTTCTAAATACCAGACACTCTTGGTTGCCAAAATTTTGTCTGCTATTCAGAAGGTTTGGTTTTTAAGAGGTTAATAGTTTGTTCTCAAAAAAACTACCACTGTTTAGAGGTATTCGTTTAGGTAGATTTCACTGTATTATATGTATTATATTTACTACTAACATTAACAGTAGAGCAAAAGATATAAATTATAAAGATTTTTTTTTTTTGCATTATTCTTAATTTTTTATTATGAATTGAAATTTAAACATTTTTATTATTAGAGCTTGTAAATATTTTTAAAATTTTATTTACAATCAAAATAAATTTCATTGATTGTGTTTATTTGGAGAACAAAATTTTTATGGTAGTATATCATATTAAATATTTGTTTTATTAATAAGATGTTTGAAACATTAATACAATATTTAGAACGAGCAATGGAAAGAGTACAGTTGTAAATGCGATGCTGGGTGAAAAAGTCCTTCCTAGTGGTATTGGTCATACAACTAATTGTTTTCTGCAAGTTGAAGGGTCTCAAACTGGTGATGCATATTTAGTTACTGAAGGTAGTAATGAAAAACAGAATGTAGAAGTAAGTAGATGTCCACTATATTCTATGTTTACATTTGTATGATTAATGTTTTAATTTAATTTAATTATGAAATTTATTTTTCAGTCCGTTACTCACTTAGCACATGCATTGAATTATGAAAAACAGTTGAATGAAAAAGAATTGGTACATGTTTATTGGCCAAAAGATAAATGTAGCTTACTAAGAGATGATGTAGCTTTAGTTGATTCTCCAGGAGTGGATGTTACTCCACATTTGGATGATTGGATTGATGCACATTGTATTGATGCTGATGTTTTTGTGTTAGTTGCTAATGCCGAATCCACATTAATGGTTACTGTAAGTCAATTGTGTATATTATAAATAAAATTAAATATATAAATTATGAAATTAATATTTTAGAGTAGGTAGATCAAAACTTAAACAAAAAAAGTTAAATTATATATAATTAATAATTATTATTAAATATATTATATTTTAAATAGGTAATGCACAAATTAAAATTATTCTCTTACATTTATTCCTTAGCTTGAAAAAAATACATTTTATGTATTTTAAATACTTGAAGTTGTAAAAACATTAAACAAGTAACAAATCTTATTAATTAGTACATAATTAATATGAAATAAAAAAATATTTTTGAGAAAAAAGGTGGACAAGTTGTTACCTCTATGCTGTACAGTAGTAGTCAAGTATGTCATTGTAATGGATGTGTTAGATATGAATTCACTGATTAATCGTTGCATACAATATATGATTATGAGTGGAACAGTGTGTGATCCTAACATACATGTATAAATAATCGAATTTAATAACTAAAAAATTCTGAATATCAAATATCATAAAATATTTAAAACGCTCATAAGAAATTAATGATACTCTCTAGTGATTTTTTTTAACTAAATGTAAAAAAAACTTACTGTGAATCTTTTATTAAAATTTAAATGTTAGCTATTAAATTAAAAAATGTTATTAATTTTTAACTGAAAAATAACTTTTAAAATTTTCGAGATTTTGATAAATTTTTTCAATATTTGAACTTTAAATGCATGTAAAAAAAATTGTGTCTATGTATCTTTAATATTTTTAAACTGTTATTTAAGCAACTTATGAGGACCCTTGCATTCCATTTTCAGGCTATTTTACTTTGTCGTTTTTGTCACAGGTATCGATGTATTCTGTACAATATTCTAATATTCTGCTTTGAAATAAGAAATTAAAAATGAATGTAGTCAATCAAAAAAGTAAACAACTTATAAAACAATACAAATGAAATATGTATATTTTTCAAATTGTTAATTTTTAAAACTTGAATTGATATGACATTTTTTTAAAAAACATTGATAGTTTTGAAATTATGAATGTTTTTTCATATTAGAATCACACAGTATTGTATTTGTATACACACTATTGGCAATTGTACAACGTAATCGTAAAAATAGATCAACACAATCATTATTCTACATCAAGTAAACTAAAATATATTTATGTTAAAATGGTTTAATAAAATATGGGTTACAAAATTAAAATATTAACAAAAATCATTTAAATTAAACACATTTTATTATTATATCATCAGACAATAAAAATAGGTTTTTATTCATTTTTTTTCTTACCATTGTTGGGACCCTGGTATTTGGCGTCGTTCAATGGTCCTGATGGTCGTGGATGACACAAATAAATGTTGTAATAGTATTTAATTAATATGTCCGTGGTCGTAGCAGTTTGATGATTGCGTCACTATTGTACCAGGAACCTATGAAAATGTGCTTATGTTTGTTTTTTCATAACATTAAACAATATTTTTAAAAATGTTTTTTTGTTTCATTATCTTGTTTTCTTCTTGCTGTTTGTTTACTGCATCCAGTCTTTCATGACAATAAAAAAATATCCAACTGTTGATAATCAAAATTGAATCAATTACAGTAATTTAGTAAATATATATTTTTGCTAAGAACATAGATAATATATAAGTAAAAAATGAAAAAAAAATGACGACCCTAGTATAAAAAATATATTATCCCATAACTTATCATTTGGTAAAGCTGGTGGGGGCTATCCATAATATTATATTATCTATGACTGAGATTAATTTTTTAAGTGCAATAATTTGAATGAAATTTCTTTAAAATTTGAAATATTATACAAGTATAATGTATGTAGTATATGCAATCAAAGATTTGATTTATATCATGTTTATTCTATTGTTTTTATATTAAATGGTCAATTAAAATTTTTCAATTAATTTGTAAGTTTAGAAGTAATATTTAAAATTCATATTATTTAAAAATAGAGTCTTCATTTTCTTTTTTGATTTACTATTTCTTAGTTTAAAACTTTTAGTAGAATATTAATTATAGTTATGAATTATTATGGTTTTAAATTATTATTTTACTTTAAGTAATAAGTAGTATAATATATAACTGTTAAATATAATATTTACATTTTTATTTTATTTTCATATATATATATTTTTAAACTTTTTTCTATTTGTTGCTTATGATTTAAATTTTAAACACAACTATTTTAATATTTTGAACATTTTTTTTTTAATATAGTCTTATAATAAAGTTTTGTCTTAATTATTCTAATTAATCCTTATTTTGTTGAGACACTTTTATATCTTATATACAGTTATTTTTTTGTTAGTCAACACGAAAAGGTCCTTACTAGTTACTAATACCTATGACAGTCAAGGTTTTATTTATTTTATCAATAAATATTTAAAAAATAACTGTCTATAATTTTTAGTTTTTTAATTTTTTTAATTTTACTTTCTTGATTTTTAATCAAGTAAGTATGGTAATTGAAATGAAAAAGTCTGAATTTTGAAAACTCCAAGAATTTGTGTTAAATAGGATAATAATAAAAATGTAACTCAGTAATGATGAGTAGGTGGGTAATTTAGCTAGCTTTAATATAAAATATTAATGAGAGAGATTTGATAACACGCCCAACCGGTATAACCATTTGAATCCATATAACGTCCCAACATTTCTATTTTTTTAACTTTTCTCCTAAACTGTGATAGCTAGAAAGTTGGTTGATAACTCATTAAAAAAGGATTATCAAGTAGATAGTAAATGTGGAATTAAAATTTTAAAAAAAATTATTTAATTTTTCACAGATAAAAAAAAGGGTTATTTTTTGCTAGATTTTAATTTGGCGAGGTAGATTTCCGAAACAAGAGAACGGATTATGTTGTTTGGGGTCTTGTTAAATTCACATTGGCTAGGAGAAGTGCAGTGAAGATTTTCAGAACTTAATCTCCAATTGTTAATTCACTACAAAGCTGTAAAGCTGAAAAACATCAAAAAAACACCCAACAAAATTTGTTTTAATTTTTTTTAATGTTCTGTAGTGAATTGTTAGTGAATTTGAAACAATGAAATAATTTTCAATTTATATTAAATCAGATTTGCAGTATATTTTATGAGTACTGTTAATATTATTGAATTTCAAGTAAAATGTTTAAAATAATATTAATTATAATTATCCACAACTATCTATGTTGAGATATACTTATCCCAAAGTATCATTATTTCCTAATAATATGCTGTATGCATTAACTATAATACAGTAAATTGCTTTAATTATTACCACGTTTATGGTTTAGTTTGTAAAACTATAATCTGAAAACTAAATGTTTTAACAATAATAACTAACTTCCATTCTGTACTTATAATACAAATTATACTACTTTTAGGAGAAGAATTTTTTTCATAAAGTATCGACAAAATTATCTAAGCCAAATATTTTTATATTGAATAACCGCTGGGATGCATCCGCTAATGAACCAGAGTTCTTAGACCAGGTAAATCTTATGATCATATTTAAGTATACATTATTATTAAATACCTATCCTTTTTTATGTTATTATCTTTCCATCCAGTTTAATAGCCAAGAACAGGTAAGAAAAAGCCTTGTTTCTGTCAAATTTTCTGAACAATTTATTAATAATAATAAGTGTGTTGTATTCATTATATATATATGCATATTATTATAGTTTTATGTTTGAAGCTTGATAATAATTTATTTATTTTGCTTATTTAAAAAATAATTAATTAAAAAATTAACATATACATTTTTTCATTAGGTGCGTAAACAACACATGGAGCGAGCTACAGATTTTTTGGTAAAGGAGTTGAAAGTTTGCACACCAGAGGAGGCAGTGTCTCGTATATTTTTTATTTCTGCTAAAGAAGTGTTACAGGCTCGTGTAAAAGAACGCAATGGCCAAGCTTTAAATAGTGGAGCATTAGCTGAAGGTTTTAGTGCTAGATATATGGAGTTTGAAGAATTTGAACGTAGATTTGAGGAGTGTATCTCAAAATCTGCAATCAAGACTAAGTTTTTAAATCATTCACAGCAAGGAAAACATTTAGTCAAGTGAGATTTTTATCAATAATTATTAATGTTTATTTTATTCATAGTATTTATACAACTTATAAAACACTATAATACAAATGTAATTATAATTTTTAATTTAATAAATTCTGCATTGTTCCATTCTGCATTTGCGTTAAAAAGGATCCTCGGTGTGAATCCATTTTAATCGAGAAGCGGTCAGGCAACACTAGTTTGTCACCCCTACAGAGTTAACCATTTATAAGCTTGCTAAGTGCCTGTGTAAAGTCACACTCCTGTACAAAAGTTGGCCGCTGTGGGTCCTTATAAACGTCAATGGAGTATAGAGAATAAACGTTAAAAAAATTATTCGAATAATTTGAACTAAAACTAATTATTCTTGTATTATTTTTAGAGAAATGTATAAGATTATGGAAACAATTTACAATAGAAGTCAAGAACAAACACATTCAAAAATGTGTCAAAAAAAAGAATTTCAAGAAAAATTGAATTTTACAGAACAACAACTTATATGCATAACAAATCAAATGAAAATGAAAATCCATCAGATGGTTGATGATGTGGAGGATAAAGTGAATTTACTTTATACGGTGTATATGTGTATAATAAGTAATAACTATCTGTTCTTTGGTTTTGTTTTTAGGTGTCTAAAGCCCTTAATGATGAAATTCGCAGATTATCGGTTTTAGTTGACGAATTCAATTTACCATTTCATCCAGAAACATTAGTTTTAAATGTTTATAAAAAAGAACTTCATAGCCATGTAGAATCAGGGCTTGGTAGCAATTTGCGAGCTAAACTATCTACTGCATTGGCTATGAATATAGATCAAAGTCAAAGAGAAATGATTGATAAGATGTCAACGCTATTGCCAGAAGATAAACGGAACATCAATGTAACAAATCCCAAACGTGAACCATTTGAAGTTTTGTATCGTTTACATTGTGATAATCTATGTGGTGATTTCCACGAACAGCTTGAATTCAAATTCTCTTGGGGCTTATCCAAATTAATTACCCGTGTATCATCATTAGCCAATTGGTCACGTAATCAATCAAGGGTTCTAATAGTAAATACATTTTTTTTTGTTTGAATTATTTAATTGTCATTGTAAATGTAACATAATTATTTCTAGTCCCCATCTCACAATCCATCAACCAGTGCTGTTGATGGTTCATTTAGTGGCTTTGATAATAGTTTAGCTGTGGAACAAAATTTATCCATGATATCTCGTGTTGTGGCTGCGTCTGTGGGTACTCAAGGTACCGTGGGAGGACTCGTTTTAGCAGGATTTGTAAGTATTAATATATTTGTGATATTGAACAGAATTTGAATTCTCTCTTTTTTAGATGCTAAAAACAGTTGGATGGCGTTTGATTGTAGCTACTGGTGCTGTTTATGGGGTCCTTTATTTATATGAGCGTTTGTCTTGGACAACAAAAGCAAAAGAACGAGAATTCAAAAGACAATATGTTGATCATGCTACTGCCAAGCTTCGTTTGATTGTTGATTTAACATCTGCAAATTGTAGCCATCAAGTACAACAGGAACTTTCAACTACTTTTGCACGATTATGCCAATTAGTTGACGAATCTGCTACTAATCTAAATGATGAAATGAAAAATTTGGATCGAGAACTGAACATGTTAACTAAGTCAACTGAAATTGCAAAGATTTTAAGAAACAAAGCAGATTTGTTGAAAGTAGAGTTGAAGCAGTTTGACGATACTTTTCTATGTGTAAAAAACTAGATAATTAGTCAAGATGTAAAACGATTGTATATTGTACCTATTTGTTAAGTATTTCTTTATGTTATTTTTAGAGTAGGTATATACTATTTATTTTATCTTAATTAATTCATTTAATTCAATCATTTTTAAAAGTTTTGAATTTATAATTGTTTAGGTTTTTTTTTTAAAATTAGTAAGTCAACTATTAACAAATTTGACTATTGTTGAACGACATAATATCACCAAAATAATGATTGTTATATTTGAATAAATTAAATAAAGAATACGTCTTAGATAATTCATTGAATATTCTACAGTTATATTTGAATTTCTAAAATAAATGCGTAAATAATATTAAATAGAGGTAATATACTCATCAGTTATTTTATGCAACTCATTCAGTATTTTAATTTAATGGAGTTTTATTATAAACTTAAAATTATGAAAATAAATTAATAATTATTATTATTGAAAAAATGTGATCAATTTATTTGAAATATAGTATGTACAATATACATTTTATTGTAAAATAGATATTGTATTAAATTGGTATTATATGTTCAAATACTTTGAAAATAAAATGCAAATTAGTATACAAGGAGTGACACGAGGGTAATTTGCATCTGTTATACAATTACTATTAATTAAACCATTAGGTATTTTTAATTTCCGCCCTTCATTAGTAAATTATCCTCGAGGCTTTTTGAGATCATCTCCTTTTAAATTTTTAAATTTTTTAATTAGCTATGATATGGAAGAAATGAGGGAAAAACACCCAATTTATAATTGTTAATATTTAAATTTTTTTTATCAGTTATCACTAATTACTTTAATTTAAATAGTTATACCATATTGGAAATGTTAAATTTGAATTCAATGATAAATCATTACACGAGTATAATATACAATTATAAAGTGATTCTAAGCAAAAAGTGTGACTTTATTTCTAAGGATATTTTTAATATATATATTTATAATACCTAATCCTGCGAGGATAAAATAATTTTATTGTTTTTTTTTTAGTGTTATGGTAGGTTGCAAATACATTGGTAACAGTGTTATAAACCTAGTTAACTTTGCAAAAGTTTTCAAAAAATGTATCAGCCTATATTTTTAAGGATATTTTACCATATATTTATATTGCTATTAGTCATTTCTTTTTCTACAATAAGCACAAGATTAAACTCATTTTTGACAGCAAAAAGTTGCATTCATTATAATACAATTATTGTAATACTTCATACAATATTTACTAGTTGTTGTTAACATATAGGTAACATATATGTCAATACAAAAGTAGGTATCTACCATAATAGAACGGTATGACTATGTTGGTTTTTAAATAGCTTAAAATGAATCTTAAGTAGGAATTTTGAAAATTCAATTGTATAAATAATTATTAATAAATGTGGCAATGAAAAGCTTTAAGTTGCAATAAAAAAATCCTTATTTTTTTGTTGTTTAATTATCCAATTTCATTGACATTTGAACTTGAAATATCTATAAGATAAAGTTTTACATCAGCTGTCTTTTTGAAATTGTTATGTATCTGTAAGAACCGATTACCAACGACATTGTAATACTAAAATATTTCCAAGCTTTAGCTAATAAAATTTAAAATTGTACCTGCACGTAATGTTTAACTACAAAATAATTTCCGAATTTTCGTGATTTTGCTGAATTTTGTCAACATTTTAACTTAAAACAATTAGAAAAAATTGTGGTTTGTTGATATTTTTAATTATATTTAGATATAGAAAACATTTTAATTGGTAAATACAATTGTTGATTGCTATTGACATTTATCGAAAAACAAAATATAAAAACAAGATAGGTACCTATTTAATTTGTTTATTTATTTTAAACTAAAATACCAAAATCAAAATTTTATCGAATAATTGTAATAATATAGTAGTATATGGCACGTAATCAGGCATTCTAGCTATCGGCATTCTTATTTGTTTGGAACAACAAGTAGGTAATAACATTCGTATTTTTAAACGAAAATCTTGCTGATTGTAATTAATAAATAATTGTATTCCTTATTTACGTATAATTGTATAAACGTTAAGAGGATATTGTCAGCGCACTGTTTGTTTTCTCCCTCCGACCCACGCGCAACATAGCAAAATTTACATTCACAATGATGATTATAATAATATAAATTATAATCATAATAATTTCTTTAAATGCTTTTTTATTGATTATACCTATTGCCTTTAAATCCGAACCCTACTAATGATATCATTATTCATTTCGTTAAGGGACCTCGTACGGCTAATATTCAAGGGGTAACATTTAGGCAATTTCTAATCAATTACAGTTTACAATAATATTATAAGTTTTAATTTTTACTAAGTGTTCCGTACAATCTATAGACAATTTTCTGGCGAGTTCGGGTTTTTCAGAATAAAAATCGGACAACGAAAAATAACTTTAATTTTGTTAAAACATAAGGTCTTTTGAGCTAAAATTGACGACAGTCGCGAGGCCTCTTAAGTCTTAACTGTGGTACATTATTATGGGTAGGTTAGGTTATGTTTGATACACTCATTGTAATAATATGTATTGGTGTATACTGTACAAAAATAAAATATTATGATAGTATAATTATTTTTGTACACTTATAAGACTAACACAATTAATTGTTTAATCTATTGTTATACAATTAAAATCAAATTTTAATTGCATTGTAAAACAATTAGGTACATTTAATGCTGAAAATTAAAATTTTAAAGTAATAAAAGTAATATTGATTTTTATAGCAACCATTTGAGAAACTAAGGATAACCAATTTTTTAATATTTATTTTATAGTTTAATTAACATTGTAGGTACTCATTTTGAAAAATAAATATGATTCCAGCGAATACTTGTACGGTTGTACCTATAGTAATACATATTTTACCACAGCACAGACATGGGGAAAATTTTGTTTTCTCGTGTTAGAGGAGGTATACAAAACTTTATTTTGCTTGTACAAAATTGTATAAAATAAAGTACATAATACTGTACGGGTTAAATTTTGATTTGATAATAATTGGTCATGGGCAGTACTGGGGTAAAGTTACCGCAGCACGGACATGGGAAAATCGCGTTTTCTCGTGTTAGGGGAGGGGCACAAAATTTTATTTTGGTTGTACAAAATTGTACAAAATAAAGTACATAATACTGGATAATTTTGATATTCAGTTTCAAACTTGGCAGTGCTGGGGTAACGGACAACGGTGCTTGAAAACATTCAGTGTCATATTATATCTCATTTATTTTTGAATATATTGTTATAAAGTATAATGAACAAACAAATTTTTAAAATTTAATAATATATTATCTACATTTGAAATTTATTAAAAAGTTAATTATTTAAACTATAGTATAAGTAAATAATAAAAATAATCATTATTTAAATCAATTTTCAAATCAAATTAACATTTTAACTTAATTTTTTTATTTTTATTTTTAGCTGGTGGGTATGGTAAGTTTGGAACACGTGTATAATGTATATGGAGCGGGGATTCGTCACTAAAATCCATCCGGGAGCTAGCGACGCCAGCCGATGTTTCACCTCAGAACACGTTAGTGACTTCGGCCAACCACCGTGCCACATCAAATATATTATGTCTATGATCCATACTATCCACAGACTTCTAAACAGAAATCTGTGACTTCATCATAGTAGGTAGGTATCATACTCATAAAGTCATATATCATATTGTTATAAATTACTAGAATTAAAATTTAAAATGTATTATCATTTATCGTTTAGCAATTTTTCGTGGTATAAAATTAAGAACATTTTTATTTAATAATTATAAATAAATTATTTAGGTACTATAAATACCTACTAAAATAATTTTGTTTTTTTGAAAACTGCAGTTCGAAAACATATTTTGAACGTATTAAAAAAATATATATTGGGGATAATGGACCCCCAAAATCAATGGGCCCCAGGACTTTGTCCCCTGTGTCCCCCAGGCTTGATACTACAGGATTTGTCACCACAATTCAAACCTAACTTATCCATATCAGCTACAGCCTACAGTGCCTACTCAATGACGATAGGTACACTTGACTCCTATAACATAACAGAAGAGCGGTTATGTACTTCCCCTTTTTTTTTGTAAATGGGAAATTTTCAGTTTTAAAATTAAATTCTTTGCTTCTTTCTTTTTTTTATATCAACGTCTGGACGCCTTTCGCTTCTGCGGTAAACGGCGCCTGTGGCTAGGAACCTCCGCACTTGCTCTCCCTAGATCATGCGGTAATATAATATATAATATGTCAAATACGTGCGTGCTATTTATTTTGAATTATGATATAATATTCGCACAATCACGTACTCAGCCCTCAGCCCTCAGTCTGTTATAAACCACGCACCCGACCCCCGAGAGCCACCGTATGCCTTATATGCCTGCCTGCGGGAAACCCTCGAGTCGCGACACGCACAGCGTTTAATACTATTATCATCCAGAACGGAACCCTTTGGAACAATATGATGGGTAGGTACACAATAATAATAATAATAATAATAATAATAATAATTGCCGGAATCAAAGGCAGAAGACTCGAAATCGCCTCCACTGTCGCACGTTACCTACCGAAGAAAGCAGTCTCGGTTGCCACCGGCAACGCAACCGAACCGCTTGGGCTAGGGTGGGTGAAGGGTGTATATTATATAAGATGCACATAGTATTATATTGTATAGTCCCGCACGCGAAGTCACTCGAATCAATGGTCATGGCGCCAAGGCGATGTAGTAATAATAATAATAATAATAGTAATGCGTATGAGGTCACGAGTTTCTAAATATTGTTATTAATTCGTCAGCCAGCATAACGTCGTTTACACACCGCACATAACATAAAATATTCTATTTTTATAGTTTGATTTATAATACTATTCGCAGTCGATCATAATATTATGATATCGTTAATTCATATATTATTGTTTTTGAATATTATATCCTACAAAAACTGAAAAACTTAACCGTGAAAAAAAGGCCAAGTCACTGACCCAAAAAACTTCTTCCGAAAAAGTCTGCCCATCAAAGTAGTGATATCTACATTGCGGCCAAGTATGCTCTTATTCTTTATTCAATAAGAGGACGGCACCCGCATAATATGTTGTCTCCGTCTTACAAGTGCGTAACATAGCAAATTGTACGCTCAGCAGAACACGTGTAGCTCCGTTAGTTTAAAAATTAGAGTGAATTGACCTCTTATAAAATTTAAAAGTAAGATTATTATCTAGACAATCTCGTAGGATTTTTATTATATTTTAACTTTAAAGCGAGTTATGAGTATTTTAAAATTGTAAATGTTTGTACATCTTAAAATACTCATAACTCGCTTTAAAATTAAAATATAATAAAAAGCCCATGAGATTTCCTCAATTCACCCAAATTTTTAAGCTAATGGAGCTACACGTGTTCTGCTGAGCGTACAATTTGCTATGTTATGCACTATGTAAGACGGAGATAACATATGCGGGTGAGGCGTCCTCTTAATAAAAAATAAAAACAAATGCATTCATAAAAACTCTTTCAAATACAAATCTCTTTTAATTGTATTGCTTATCACTTAGCCAGTTTCTTTCATGTCTTTGGCGTTGTCGAACAACTGAATTAGATTTCAATCACCCACAGGTTATTTTTCTTTAAAACTGGCCTAGTTTGAAACCTCTAAAATCTTTAACTAAGAACTGCTTTTTACTCTTACCATCAAAACTGATAAAATATTTAAATTCAGTACTCTTGTTAACATCTGATTGATGAATATTCCTCTACAATTTGCAGGTTTTGTAAAATTTGAAATAATACGACCCTATACATACCCCTAAACTCTAAGGTGCAACTAATTTTAAGAAATTAGCAATTTTTAAATTTTTACATTTTACTTGCACTAAAGACCTACCTTTTTGCCAAATTTCACGTGTCTACCTACGAACGTTCGTTAGGTATTTAAGATGATTAAGGTAAAGTATTTCTTTTTGGAAAATGTAAAATAGGTACATGCAATTTTTAAATTTTATATAATAATGCTTTATATATTGTATTTGTTTTCGCCCCTTATATGATTGTCATTGAAACCACTGTCTACCTACATCATAATGTGTATCATATTTTGATTTTTAATTTGTGACTTATATTATATAAGTATTTTTTAACTTCGTAACCTGATAAACACAATACTTTTCTAAAAATCTCTAGATTTTATACCTACAGCTGTACCTACAAAAATCGAATAGGCTTCTTTAAAAAATGAGTGTTCAGTGTTTAATGTTAAAAGAATTGCGCTGAATACGGTTAGGTTAACCTAACCTAACCTAACCTAACGGAGTACATAAATATATATATTTTTAATAAATCTATCACGACAAAACGTACAATTATTTTACTACATATTTTAGTCGACATTTATTACTACGTCTAGTCGTACACGGTGACGTTAAACCGGTTTTAAGTACACGGATAATTATTGTATTTTAACTGGTAAATAAAATAACTAAAACCATCAGTAAGAAAGCCAGTATTCCATAGTAACACGTTACCAATAATTAATCACAGGACAAACGTACACTTATAGTTATTATAACATGATACAAGTATAAGTATCTATATTTACTATTTCGATATTAGATTTGAACGTATTCAATGTAAGTTATATAAACGTTATTTGCAGAATATATATTTTTATTTCATACCACGCCTGATATAATCAATCACGCCTAACTTGCTCACATCATAAATAAAAATAATATGTTTATATAGGCAATAGGTATACGTATTATAGTTTATAATATTATAATTTATATCTAATACTGCTTACCTTGACGGATTTTAATACAACTGCAATGGTTATCACACGGCGTTATAGTTAGGTGATATAGGTACATAACCGTCGCCGTGGTCAATTTTCGGGGTATACCTATTAAAAAGCATCCATGTGATGTTAATATTATTATCAATGTTGAAAGTTGAAACCACCAACTAATAGTCAATACTAAGGTTTATTGTGATTATTGCATCCAAATTTATTAAATGCAAAAAGTTTTTTATTTCTTCTCATGTTATTTTGAAATTTTCTGTGTTTTCACTTTTTATTCCCCTAAAAAACTAACTAGATTCAATTTATTACCAGAAATCATCTTCAAAGTTGAAAGTCAAAGTATTTTTACTGCCCGAAAATAATGACGATTGACAGACAGAAAAAAACAAAAAAAAAAATATCATTATATTATAAAATCAAACATTTATCACTTCGCGAATGTGAGTCTAAAAAAAGAAAAGTTCACCAAACATTTTTAAGAGTCGATAATAACTCAGTTTTATTTTGTATTGATTAATGATTAATAGTGAATAAAAGATTTTTATAAATAAAAAATACCTACTTTTATTTTATTCTAATCAATTCAATTGTCCGCAGTGTTCAATAAAGAAGACAAATAACCTATTTAGTATCGAATAATTAGGATATCCTGGCGAGGTATAATAAAAAGAGAAATGGCGATTGGTCGTCGTCGTGCGGTGTTCGGAATGTGTAGTGGGTTGCGAATAAAAGTCGCAGTTTTAATTACAAGTACATTTAGTATATACCTAGGTATATCTACATACCGTATTACCGTATATATAATATTATATTAATACTCTACTGCAGTTATTCTTGCGGGTTATTCGGAACTGACGCAGTATCCGACTGATACGACATAATTATCACTTACATAGCATACGATTTTACTGGGCAATATGTTTATATTGTATATATTATTTTATAGCTATGACATTATTATATATGGTACCTACGTAAGAGTCGTTTATAGTGCGACACATGTTGGGACAGCGGTAATTTATCATCGATAAATCGTTGGCGGAAAATGAGGCAATTAACATTCAAACATATAATATTATTATTATTCACATATATTAATATATTATACCAGCTGCTGCAGCGGTGCATAATATTATAAAGGACATTTCAATTATTGCCGAAGCTCGTCCGGCAGAGTCGTGGTTTTGTAGTGTTTCTATCATATAATTATTTACTATTGTTCGATCTGTCTTTTTCACACGCCCGCACGATAACTGCACAGTCGCGTACACCTCACGCGATTTTGCTTTTAATTAAAACTCGCGGCCAAAACAAAAATAAAATAAAATCCCACCTCGAAGTGTACAGCGACGTACATATAATTATTATCATCGCAGTACGGATAGCTAATACAGGGTGATTCAACAAGCCCTCCTTTTTCTATTCTATAATGTAGAAAAATCAAAATCTGACTTTTTGAATTTTCATACCTTCTGTTAAAGACCACATTTTCAGATCCTAGAGATTTTTGTATAGGTACCTATACGAGTGCCCTATGGAACTACAAACTTCTGTTTACCAAATGAGTCCACCATCTTTTCCTACTGTAAATCAATTGGCAAATCATTTTTCTGTGATAATGTTGACACAACAAAACCAAAATTCGAACTTGTAGTTTTTGAGTCACATAAACTTGCAATGTACTAAGGTCTAAGAATAGTTATTATAGGTGAGTCAACGATAACGAGTTTGGAAGATATAAAGGCTTTGGTAATTCGACAATTTTATTAATTAATATCAATCTATCAACATTTATAATTTGTAAGAAATGGTCCAAGGATAGGAATATAAATACTAAATCCAATATGACATCTATTTTGAATTTGTGCAAAACCATTTTTAAGGACAATTATACTTACCTATAGTACAACACGTTTTAGTTACTCAGAATAAACTATCAAATTTTATTAAAAATAATCATCAACAAAATAATTTACAGTAAAAAGGGAGGAGGGGGGAAGTGTGGGTTCTCATTTGAAAAACAGAAGATTGTGCCTAACATTGCGGTTTGAACACTTGCCTACCTACTATATAATTAAGTAGTACAAAAAATCTCAAGTAAATATGGTCTTTATGTACACATATTTACAAATTCTAAAAATCAGAATTTCCATATAGATTCATTATGAAAGTAAAAACGGGTACGAACTTGCTCGATGAATCACCCTGTATATGTATATGCGTTATTGGTAGGTACGCGCGGACCGCACGCGCCCTTCGTAACGGCGCCGAACTAATAGGATTTACATCACACCGAGACCCGAACTGCATAATACAACAATTAATCTTAAGGAACCTGTCGGCGGTGGCGGCGGTGCAACTATACCGTGGTCGCGGTAAAACGTGAGAGCTTATAATATACATTAGGTGCACTCGCACGCCGCCGGTCGTTTTATGGAATGGCAAGGTGGGCGGGTGAGCGGTGAGCGGTCGCGAGAAGGGCGAGCGAGTCACAGGCGCGACCACCGATTGATGGAACTCACCGCGTGCGTGATGTACGCGATCCGAAGTGCGTTTCGGCCTTCGGGTCATCACAGTAATGGCGTTTTTTCATCCTCATACTGCTCCAATAATATAAATTGTGCCGATAGTGTACATACATACACACACATATATATATATATTATATAATGGTATTCTATATGGTCGGCGCAGGAGCCCTCGCGGACTGCAGCAGGATACGCAGGATCCGCATACATACATCCCCAACTACGGCGGCGAAGCCCGCACGGAAGGTATATATTTATTTTCATGGCTATTATTGGTGCTATTATCTCTATTGTACTACACGGCAGCAGTGGCGGTTAGAGCCGTATTTTAGGGATATTATTGTCCGCTCGAGGGCGTCACAAAATTAAACTTTACGGCTCCATGATACTTCTAGGGATCTCATATTATGTTGTGTGACTTTTTATTTATGCTACTGATTGTACCAATTTACAAGACCATACTTGCGTATATCTCAATAATATATCTTACATATTTTTGGATTCAGATCGGAGCGATAAATTTATTGATTTTACAACGATCTGTGTGTTTTTAAATTTTTTTCTTTTGTGTACACGATATTAAGTAGTCAAATTCATAAAAATGTTATTTTTATATCTAAGATTTAATACAAGATTCCTCATAACTTTGTCTATCTTTATCAAAAAATAAATGTCTACAAGAAAGTCATCTTAAATGAGCGTTTGAAGTTCAAATTTTTATAACATTGGATATTCACTCGATTTCTTTTGAAACGATTTTATTATGTTCTTGTAAATCAAAATCAAATAACCGTAGATACTTGGAATTTACACCAAATGTTTATTTTATCATTTTCTATAGGTACTTGAAAAAATTAACTAATCAAAATATTTCAACTAGTTTTGAGCTGTTTACTGATATTTTCAATATTTTAGTTTTAGATTCTGAGCGAAGCGATGAATGTATTGATTCTACAATGATGTGTGTTTTTTTTTTTTTATTTTTTTTTTATTTTTTTTTTTATTTTTGTGTCATTTAAAGTTCAAATTTTGACAAAATACGGAAAAATCACGAAAAATAGCAAATTATTTTGAGTTGAGAATTCATAAAAATTTTTCTTTTTAAATCTAAGATTTGAAAATGTAATATAAGATTACTCATAAGTTTGTCTACCTTTATCAAAAAAAAAATGTCTAGAAGAAACTTAAATTAAATTTTTATGAGCGTCTGAAATTTATATTTTAACAACATTTGATATTCACTCGATTTCTCATGTAACAATTTTCTTATTTTATTGTAATTAAAAAACGAATGACTGTAGATACTTGAAAATTTCACTGAATGTTTATATTAGCATTTTCTATACACCATACAATTTTGAAAATATTTTGACTCTTTTTGAGCGGTTTCCGGACATTGTCAGTTTTCAATTTTTTTAGGTTTTTTTCCTATAAATATCAATAAAATTGTATTTGTTGCGTACAAAAGCGTGAAAATTTAATATAAGGCTCCTGATATATCGTTCTAATAGCAGTTGAAAAATATTAAAAATACATAGGCACAAATTTTTTTTATAAGCATTTAAAGTTCAAATTTCAACAAAATTTATCAAATTTATAATTTATTAATTATTTTGTGGTTAAAAATGTATAAAATGTTTAACTTTTATGGCTAAGGATTTAAAATTTAAAACAAGGCTCCACGTAAATAGGTTATATATAAATTACTTTATTCACAATAATATCATCAAATATACTTGGTAAAATCATAGGCTGACTGACCGTTTTCGCTCAGAATCGTTTTTCTTATACTATGATATTATATCATTAAATTCAAATTTAACACCATCCATTACAGTGACCCACTTGTAACCTACTGTACAACAGAGCGACATCCACTTATCCACCTTTTTTTTTTTATTTATTATGTTGATAAAATTATTGTATTCGTTGAATCAAATCATAAACATTTAATAAAAGGCTTTTCACACATTGTTACAATATCAGTTTGAAAATTACAAAACATAGGCGAGATTTTTTTTTATCATTTAAAGTTTAAATGTTGTCAACATTTATCGAATTGAAAATTTACAAATTAATTTATATAAAATGTTCAATTTTTTCAGATACGAATTCAAAATTTAAAACAAGGTTCCAATAATATCTAAAAAATATATATAAAGTTTTTTTATAGTTATTTTAAGTTAAAATTTGAACGAAATTATATATTAAAACCAAGAAAAACGATTTTAGTTATTTTGTTGTAACTTAAAAATATTATACGTGGGTAATTGAAGCTTTTAGAGTAGGTATATTTTCATAATTTATACAAACAATGACATTTTAAAATGAAATTTTTCGACAAAATTTAATTCAATCTACAGCTGTACTAATACCTAATAGTAAAATAAATAACTTTAATCACAATACATAATATCATAACATTTATACTTACTTAATAATATTATATGCTGGTGACCGTCTTCGCTAAAAATTGTTTTTCGTATGCAAGTTTTTATATCAATGAATTCAAATTTAACACATCCATTACAGTGACTCTCTAGACACCTAATGTACTTCAGAGCGTTATCCATTTACCCGATTTTTTATTTTTATAAACAAGGATTTAAGTGTTTCAACAACGTATAGGATTTCTTACAGTAAAAGTTAAATTACCTACATTTAAATAAAAATGAAACGTTTCAAAATGACAATTTGGAATAATATGTGTCATTTACGTCTCAATATTTTCAAATGATCTCTAGAATTTTATTAGCAATCAGTGGAAAATGTAATCATTTTGCCTCTCGGTTTTCATGTTTATACACACGCAGACGTCAGACAGCTCATAGAATTTATTGCAAATCCAAGATAGCATATCGTTATGGTTGAAAATTTAATCAAATTTCGAAAATGAGATTTTTTTTTGGAAGTTTTCAATTTTTTTTCCTATGAAATCATTCAAGCGTGAGTTAGACGGTTTATATCAAGAAAACAAAATATTTCCATCGCAGAAAAAAATCATTAAAAAAAGTTTTTATTAGGTTTATTCAAGAAAAGTCTGTATACTAAATATAAAATATTATTCAATTGTTTTGTTAAAAAAAATTAAATTACCGACATTAATCAACTTTTATATTTAAAATCAAAAAAACAAATGAACAAAATCGCAAACTTTGTAATTCATTTAATACAAATACAATATATATTTTTAAAAAAACTTGATGAATTTACGTTATGTTTAAGTTATAAGTTTTTACATTTTATTTATTTAATCAAAAATACAATATATCAAGTCGTTAATCAAAAAAAAATTAAAATATTTTTAAAATTCTATTTATTTTGAATGTAGCGAGCATGTTTTTGGTATTGAAAAAATGCAGGTGATACGTCTTATGAAGACTTTTGAGTATACCACCTACCTAATAAACTAATAAATAATAAGAAAATTATGAATTTTTTTCCGACATTATTTTATGATGTACCTATTTGATAATATACATTCAAAGACCTTTGGAGCCAATTTATCCTGGATAAATATGAGTCTTCAGCCGATATCCCTCATCCGCCCACCACTGAACAAATTTAACCACGTGTATGTGTGAACGCGCGCTTTGACTGTAAAGTTTTTTTTTCATAATATCAAGTATCACCATGGGGTCACAACTACACTGGAGCTGTTATTGCCGTAATATGTTAACTTTGATGTATAGAAAGTTATATATATGTGTGTGTGAACATTGAACGCAAACGTCATCAGCTCCGGTGGGCACTATGCAATTTCAAATCCTTTTCGAAAGCCGTAAATAAATATAACCGTTTTGTTTCGGAGTCGTTGCGCATTATATTAGTTTCTCTTTTTTTTTTCCGCGGCTCTATATAGTGGCGGTGCCGCCGTCGTCGCCGCCACTGTTTTGTTATGTGGTATAAATTAAAATTTACTACGCCCGGCGGAGTATTAGAAAAATAAATACCGATTCTCGTAATTAGTTTAATGGTGGTGTTTTGTGTTATTTCGCCCTGAAGGGTATTGCCCCTTTGGATTCTACCTTAATTATAAATTAATGCGCCGTTTTATTAAACCTGCGGGTTCCGGTGCATGGGACTTTGTGCACGGTGGCTGCCAATTCATAAAATAATGTATACATATTATATTATAGTATATTTTATATAAAACTTTATTATTATTTTTATTTTTAAAATATATTGTTCGCGTTATAGGAAAGCATATAATATTATTACTAGGTAGGTGCACATACATAACCAAATCAAAAAATTCTTTTCGTTCCGAGTTCCGAAGTAATTTACAATGCAAAACGGTTTCATGATGGTGTATAATAATTATTATTATTATGACTATTGCTCTACTATTTAGCTGTTTACCAAGAGAGTATTAGAGGGGTGAGAAGGGGATGCAACGGAGCGACCTTCCCACTGCGTTATTTTTTATTAGAGTTTTTAACGAATACGATATTCTGTTGTCGAATTGTGCACAAACAAAACTATATACGTCATCTCAAGAGGTTTTTCAATAGAACACCCTCCTTGGTGTGTACATATTGCTATTTCATCGATATGCGAAGCTATTGATACGTTTTATAACCATATACACCATGAACTTAAATCGAATGAAATGAGTTTATTTATTTTTATCACAGTGAATTGTAATTTAAATCTTCAGTGTAGTCATAAAACATAGTCATAATAGTATAATACAATGAAATTAATATTTGAATTTATGAATTTAAAAAACTTCTTTTTATTAAACTTAAATAATCTAGCAAATTGTTATTTTAATGAAACATACTGTCATGCTGATACATTCATTTGAAAATAAATAACGCTATTTGGTGTGCTAGATTTTACAAGATTTTTATATTTTGTACTACCTATGGAAATATAAATATATACAAATAATAATCACATGGATATGCTACCTACTATTGTTTTCGTACTTATAACTTATTTATGATTACTATTTAATATTTGTTACATTCGCCACGTACCTAACAATTAAAAAAATATTTAACAATTGGTTAATATTTTAGGTACAAATAAATATATTTAATTAAATAGTGATGAACTCATGACGTAGATATTATTATAAGTGTTACATAATATTATACTTTTTTTATTTTATTGAACATAAAGACCTTGGCAGTTCTGGCCATGGGTCTGACAGTGACTTAAATTATAACATATTATAGTATTTTACATACATACATATAAACTTAACTTAAAGATGATTCATGTTTCGTATTTTCGTTATACAAATTTAATTTTTTTTAAATAAATATATTGTGGATGGCAATTGGATCCGGACAGAGGATTTCGTAAAGATGTATGGATCAGAGGGTTTCCACTCTATATTTCTGGTAATTTTTGCATTCGGTGAGGACGTGCTTGTTAGTCAATTGAACACCACAGGTAGGTAATTTGGGTGGATCGTATCTTTTCATTAGATTTCGATGGGTTAGTGAGGTGTGGCCAATTTTGAGACGATTTAAAATATTATTTCTTGTCTTCTGGAGCAATCTCACGGTGAAGGCAATGAGTGTTGACATTTTAATTTCATTAAGTTTAATCGTCTGTTTTGACCAATATTGTTGCCACACTATGGTAGTGTGATTTTTTTATGTTTATTTTTCACGTCGTTGCAAGGTAATTCTGGTATAGTGATAGCTTTAGGTGAGTTGGGTGAAAGTTTTGCGACCTCGTCGACTTTTTCGTTGCCTGCTTACTATATTATATTTTTGTTATTTCTTGGTTTAAAATATTTAATAAAATAGTCTTAAAATTTAAAACACACTGCTTTTAACAATTATTTTGGAATTGCAGAAGATATAGCGTTACAATGTGTAATATTTATATCGTAATGAAAATATTATTGTATATAGTGTGGTTTATTGTACAAATATATTACTTATAATCTGTTATGTGCATATGTATAAATATTGTATATTATAATATTCAGCGTAACTATTTGTTTGAACAACGATGGTGGCGTTCTTACTAAAAACCTAATGAATGGTCGACAATGTTTGTATTACAATATATATTCCAACAATTATTTATTGTTATACTCCGTGGTTGTGGTTTATCCAGAATATATTCTTGTTCTCCCACCGTGATCGTCGAGGTTTTGGTCCAGCACGTACAGTGTGCTGGACATAGCTGGATATAGCGTATATAACGATCGCCAGGACTCATTAGGCCGGGCACATTAATCGGATCAGCCCCTCTCTACACAGTCACCCCCACAAATCGAGTGGCGAATAGCCGACAGATTGCACGTTAAGCCGCAAGTATAGAGTTTATATATATATATTATATTTTGCGTGTCTGAGTGTGTGTATACGTTATACCTACCTATTATAAGTCCAAATAATCGCCAACAATATGTATCCTTGCAGCTCTCTCGTTATATGTATAGGTGCCTACCCTTTGCCACCTTATCATCACGGCCCCGCAGTAATATTCGTTTATATATTATATTACTAAAGCCAGATCAACAAAACGGCCCTAAATAATTTCTAGAAAAACCCGCGTGGTCTTGATTGTTTCCAATACATTCCACACACATTGTGATACATCCCTTGGCGAGAGGTGCAGACAGGGCCACCCACAGGGATGCTATTGTAATTTATAATATTATACGCAAACGGTAACGAATATTAACGCGTTCACCGTTCGTCAAATATCAATAAAATCGACAATACTCAAACGTGCATCGTACATGTCACAAAAACAATGTTGATTTTACAATGTTTGACTTGTACACAAAACGCACGTCCATTCATCTCTCTGTAACAATATATAATATGATATCAAATTTGAAACGTCAGCCAATAAAAATAAAATACAAAAAATACCAATACGGTAGTTTCGAACGATCCTAAATCAAACAAACGTGTTTTTCCACTACTTTATATATATATTTATTTATATATATTGACAGGTTTCCATAATTTGACTTTGAAACAAAATTGACATCAACTATAAGTTTAACGAAAAAAAAAAAAGTTCAAAAATATATTTTAGGTTTCGTAACGTTAAGTAGAAGTGCATTTGAAAGTATTTTATATCTATGTTAAGGCTTATAGATATTTTAGGATATATTTTTACTATACATTTATACACTATACTAATATATGACGATAATAATACCTACTTTATAAAATACATAAACTTTAAAAAAATTCAAACCGTATACAATATATATATATTATATATAATATAGTCATATAGACATACTACGTCATAATGCATTTCAAAAACAAAAAAACATAAATGGATTAAGTTTAAACTTTATGTAATATATTCCATGTTTTTTTTGCCTAGAGTTAAAAACAATCAACACGAAACATAATAATATTTAAGTTCGACTTCCGAGACAAAATCCAGACCATCCCCTTCGATTGATTAGATTTAGAGATTGTTGAAATCTCACTTACGAAAACATAATGTTGCGTTAAAATAATTGTTTATACTTGATAATAATATGAATGAACGATAAGCTCGACAGATGAAAATGAAAAAGCAATCGACCCTACAACAACAATGATGTAAAAGCGCCTGCACTCTACAGGATATAATATATGCGTATAACCGATGGCACGCTATATACACATCAATTTTCAATAGCATTACACTTGGAAGTTTATGTGCAATAGTCTATTCAGAAAGCTAGATGGTTAAAGGAAATGAGGCGGTATCGGACTCTGTGCAAAGAACCACTCTGGTGGAAAAACTAAGACATTTACATTTCAAATATTGACAATGTAGATGATGCGGCTTGTAAATAAATAAATTGAGACGTTTGCAGTACAGATTAAAATAAAATGTGTGATAAAATTATATATTATATATAGCAACAGATACAAAAATACAGGTGCAATTAATGAGATCAATAAATAATAATATGTTATTAATTTAAAAATTAAAATTAACTTGTAAAACTAACAAAAAACACATTTTTTGTGTGTAGATTAAAGTGTTAGTATATGATTGTTTCAGAGTACGTCACAATGTATAAACTAATTATTAGATTTATTTAAAAAGAGTTATGCATAAATTATAATTAATTTAAAAAAAATATAGTACCTACGAAATTTTTTTGTTTTATTATAAAACTCAAAGACATGATTATAATATGGAAAATAATGGAATTTTTTTAAACAATACATACATAATACGTATCCTATACAACAATACATTAATAAATGGTTTGAAAATATGCAAACATATTTTTCACATAATACTCAAAAACCATTTAACCATTATACTACGATTTTTTATTTTTTATGATTACTTGTTGACATGATATTGTAACAGAAAAATGTATTATTTCGCTTACAGGTAGGTGTATCTATATAGACTATATAGTACAAACTAACTTAGTTGGTATACTGCAAGTTGAATAGTAAATTCCAAATGGTGACTCCCTAATCACGGTCTTGCTGTTGGTTAAGTCCAGGCTTCCGTGGCTATGAACGTGACATATTAAATTATGTAATTGAATCTAATAGGTACACAACTACCTACTACTGATGTCGAATCAGGGCGGCGTATCCACATAAACCACACCGCGACATTTGACCAGTACCTAGCTTATGGTTGTACGGCAGTTTAAGTCTGTGTTTATTGTAATATAATATTATGTACCGCAAGCGCATTTAAATTGTACCGGAAGTCTAAAACCATCCATTCTTGACATTGCCGTACTTTTGGCGTCCATCATTTATTCACCGGCGGTGTGCTTTAAATGGCCACGGTAATGGCGACGCGAGGCTTAAGTGAATATTTTACGTATTTATAACTGCAAAATCGTCCCACGGTGGCAATAACGATATTATTCCAACCCCTTTCCAACTATACCTTGGCTGTAATAGTGGTATAAGAACCGTTTCGGAATACCAAAAGCATATGAAAGCTGATCGGAGACAATGCCGTGAAATGTGTTTTAGTCCCCTAACCCCGCCACCTCCCACTCTGGTGGTGAAGTCGTTTAAATGAATTCTCCAAGACACGTAGAGACGTTTATTTTTTTATTTTATTTTTTTATTTTTTTTAGCTTTTAAAGTTTATACTGAAAAAAACCATTTTTAACCCGGAACCCTTCCCCGTGGGATTTTTCCACGGAAAAATGTCTGCATGCGAACAAATGAAAATAGCACCGTAACTTGTTTGAAAAAAAATAAATACATAGGTACGATGAGAGTGAAGGCTGCAGAAACAGTACGGTGTACCCACTGGTGTGTAACAGACATCAAGCCGTCAGGGAATCCGGAACAGCGAAGGACGGGACGGAGTTCTGAACGGTTCGCACTATGTTTATTAAATGTTTTGGACATCGGCAATCGCAATTGTTTGGAATTTTAGATTATTGACAGTTTAGTTCTACCACAAGTCCACAGCTACAGTACTACATATGGTATTGCAATATCGTGTTTCTAAGTGCAGGAGATTTCAAAAAATAGTATATAAGTATATATATTTTTTTTTCTTTATTAGTAATACACAATCTGTACACAATCGGCACAATGAGAGTATGAGCTGAGACACAATAAAAAACATGTAATTATGAGCTAAGAAGCCACCCACCGATGACACTTATGATATAAGTATATAACTTTATTTTTTTACAAACGAATGAATAAAATTAACCATAATTCTTAAGTAAATCTGCGTTTTAGGAATTGTTAGGCTTTAAGTAATATAATGATTATGTGCGTGTAACAGTGAAGCCGTTAAGTTATTTACTGGAGTAGACGCGACTCGATGCTTAAGTGTGTTAAGTACTTTCACATTGTTTCGTCACGTTGTTAGTTGTTAATGAACGGTAAAGGTCTGTCTCGCACGTACAACGGTTATACAGCTCTTATCGTCGCCGTCATGTCTCTGCTATTCATCGTGCAAAAAGTTTAATTATAAAAATTAATTCAAAATTTAGTCTTTAATATTCTAATATAAATGTTTAATACTTACGTGGAACTATTTTTTTTTTTAACGAGAAAAATGTATAGGAAAACAAAATATCTTTAATGTGATTCGTGAACAAATTATTTTTATGGCCTGCAAATAATTATAATTAGTAGGTAAAGTTCAATTTGGAGTAAATACTTATAAATATTATATGATTTATATAACAGTATTACCAAGGTTATGGTGCATCAAGCTATTGGCATTAAGACTCCAAAAATGGTATGCATAATAATATTATGTGATTATTAGAAAGTTCGAAATTTATTTTGTTCTTAATGTGAGTTATAATACTAGCAATAAATTGAATGCTTTTATTATAAGAAAATAACACTAAGTTGCTTAAGTAAAAAAATATATAAATAAATAAAATTTGAATTTGATTAATTGCCTATATTATAGAAAAAAAAATTGAATATTACCTACCTCGGGCTACCAAATCAATATATTGTTTTCACGTTAGAAGTTAAGGTTTAAAAGTTAGGTTAGATATGAATGTAATATGTATGATGATGGTCACTTTAAATAATAATAGCTGGTATGAAAATATATTTCTAACACTCATTCAAATATCTCTTCAAATATGCGTAATGTTCTTCACGCGAGGAATAAGGGTTTTAAATAATGTAATTTTTTGTTTTTATTTGTTAAGACTATGTAGAATAATTTGGCACAGATGTTACAAATTCTTTTTCTCTGTATTATAAATTATTGCACGTTATATTATAATGGGAAATTAAATTAAATTAACTGTTTAGTAACAGAATAATATATGTTCTCTATGTAACATAAAAATACTATACTTGAAAACTAAAAATAAAAATTTCAATAAAAAAAAAAACAAGAAATATATTAATATAGCTTCTGAAGGCCAATTTTATTGAGAAATAAATATTAAACATATGTATAAATCATTGAATGATATTATTTAGTGTTATGAAAATATTTGTGCGACGAGTGTAGATGACTGGGTTATACATAATATTATACTATATAATATACAGATAGTACAGGAATTTTCAACTTAAAATTCTAAAAGGAAAAAAAAATTGTTGTACCAAAGTTACATAATATTATAATGTATAGTAAATATTATTTTACCCACTTTATATAATAACTTGCATGTAATTATTATTATTCAAGCAACAAACTTGTGAATGCTACACATTGTATTAGTAGACGAATTTTAAAATAATGGTTAAATAAATAAAAAAAAATGTATTTATAAAATAAAATCTGTGATCTTATAGTAAATTATGTACCTACGTTTGACGTAAGACGATATTATTTTCATTATTTGTTTATAATTAAATTTACTTTTATCTAAGAAATATGATTAAATACATTCTTCCTGTTTACATGAGAATACTATGTAAATAAATTGATTTTTCTCATTGCATCATCGAAGGAATATTTTGTAAATAAAGGTATATTTTATTATATTTCCTTTTGGTATAGATCACGTATATAACATAATAGATAGAAAATAAATAGTCCAATGCTATAATACACCGCTATTTCTTCAAAACGTAAAATATCACAATCTACATTAAATAATTACAGTGATGGATAATTCAGTATTTATTCGCATTCGTATAAAAATACACAAGCATATTTATTCAGGGTTAAAAAAATATATATAAAAAAAATATAATGAAAATAGGTTGTTAAATAATTGTTGTTTTAAAGAAGAAGAACAAAGTGCAGTAAAAATATTTTATATATAAATATATGAAAACATTTTTAAAAAAAACGAGTTGAACGACTGCTTTTATATTTTTTTATAGTAGATACCTATATTTTTTCTCAGAACAGTGCTTTTGTAGAGACGAACAAACAAAACCAAGTGAAAATATGTAGGTAATAATTATACGTCTTAAATGTTGTAAGCCATGTAGCCCGAGGTAAATATGTAATTTATAAATGTGTGTCTAATTATATAATATAAATACTACTTAGGTACTTTTATCGACAAAAGTCAAATAGTTATATTAATCGAAATGTGCCCAATGTTGATTCTGTAAAATAAAATTGGGATATTCTAAATAATGTATACACAATATTATATAATACTTGCCCATCTAGCCAAACCATCGAATCACAGGTGAGAATTATGATGTTGGTACTAAAATATAGCCTTATTTTGGTCACCGGAGTATAAAAATCATGCCGGGTAAAGTCTTTGATGAGTTAAGTTTAAAAACAGAAAAATAGATTTTGTGTTATAAAAGTATATAACTATAGGTATGTATAACTTATTTAGAATGTCCTACTATCATATTCATTGTTATTATGTACTGTTACATTAGTGTTAAAGGGGTAACCCATATATTTGTAATAAATAAATAATATGTTAATTACTATAAGCAAATAATATTATAATTAAAGAATTATTAGCTAGTGAGATCTGGATACATATCCTTTCTCCCCTAAGACAAAATCCTAAATACACCGCTGCAACGATATAATATCTTGAATATATTACCATTTTATATCATCATTAACTCCTATAGATATCCTGATATCCCCGACCTTATTGGGTTATTTAGTATAGGCAATTTTAATGCAATTTTTAAAAGACTAAGATTATTTATTTATTTATATTTGAATTAGACTGGTTTTATTATTTTAAGGACCCAATTGCATGAATAGTAAGACTTTATTTCCACTTCTAAATTATTAGACATTGTATATAATATTATGATAGAAAACAAAATGAAACTCGGAACATTTATAGATCAGTGATACATGACAACGTGGTAGGTATTGTATTTTTGTTGATGGAACTTTTAATAGCTTATGAAATACTGTCTAGTTAAAATTGTATTATTCCAATCTATATAAAGGGCTAAAAATATGAGCTTAAGTATATATAGCTTACGTTTTGAAAAAAAAAATAGATAATAATTTAGGAATATAAAGGTAGACACTGAATAAAAGTCTTTAAATTTATTATTTTATCAAATAGGTATAGTCTCTTATATTTGAAATTCATTCAATTGAAAATATTTTAAAATTGACAATTTTTATTATGGTGATAACATATTCGTGTAAGTACATATTGTATTTGATGAGTCCTATTTACTTATTTAGCTGTCTATAAAATCTTTTTTTTACATATTATTTTTTAATTTATTTATATAGTTGAGACTGTAGAATATGATATTCAGGTGGACCGTTTATTAAAAGTATTTTTATTTAAATTTATTAATATCAAGGAAGATTGAATAAGTGCCAAATAAATGCTCTTATTAGGAAGGAAATCAATTTTTAATTTTATTAATGTAACATATTATACCTACCTAATATAAGGATCTAAACAGGAGACTAATCTTTTTTTTGGTTTTCTATATATCTTTTATGTGTTATAAAAACATATTTTTATTTTGAGATTTGGTGCCTACCGGAAAGCTGCAAACCTGCAGTTCTCTACTCCGCCAGTGCCATCACGGTGACAGTTGAACTGGCTGACGGCATCGCAAGGTAAATCCCCAATGGAACGTTAAATTGGCTCCCGAAAAATATATAATTTAATTGACTTCCAAAAACATAACATAATTTTCTTCAACTGTGCAGTGCTTTCTAATAAGTAAGCCGCGGGGAAACCCAGTGAAAAATTCTTCAACAAGCATGCAGTGGAAACTACCATTGGAACTTGGGAGGTGGGGTTATAGAAGGGAATGTTCAAACACCATTCATGACACGTAGGTTGGTTTATAATAATAGTAAATCGGGTACATGTACAAAGCGCAATATAGGTACACTACAGATAGGTTGTTGTTTTTTTTTTTTATTGATCATTGAGCCCGGCAACTATGGTCATGAGCTGTTTGTTTTGTTTGTATGGGGGGGGGGGGGGTACTGTAGGTTTGTAAATACGTGTGTTTGGTTTTGGCAGAATTTCAAATTGGGCACCCGTAGGTTTCTGCCATGCCCGGTTGGGGGATGGCGGCCCCTCTCAGCTCTAGACAGTTGCCTGCCCAGAGAGAAAAGCCACCCGTGAGATTCGAACCCACGACGGTATCCATCGGAACCGACGCCTTAGTCTGCTCGGCCACTCCGTCCCCCACTATACATATAGGTATTAACGTACTAGGCATAATCTTTGATTTGTGTTTAAAATTGTATCGTATTATACAATAACTTGTGTTGCGTTTTGCGTGCATAAGTAGGTAGGTACCATGTCAATTATTGAGAAATATTTTTTAGGATGATTGTGATGTCGAAATGGCACGCACCTCTGCTATATTATAATATTAACTTCTAACCATATCGCATACCAGCATGGCGCATTCGGTTTTATGATGTTTAGACGCATTATATATAACGATAAAAGTATTTGATATGTATAGGTATATATATAGATATCGGACATAATCGGTATTTGAATAAATTGGAAAAAAATTAGAGAGAGATGCGAAAGTGTAAAAAAAAAAAATGATCGTACCGTGCCTTATTAATTAGGATATGTGACTAGAAGAGGTAAATAAATATTTTTCCAAAAAGAAGAGGGACTCCCGTCATCCCTCAATTCAATCGCTGTACATATAATATATTATATATACTTAAAGAAGAACCCATGGCATAATCAAAGCCCGAGGGTTGGTTCCGTGTTTGATACGAAATCGACTGAGACGTTGGCTTAGTTGTAAACCTATACAACAATATTAAACACACAATATGTATTATTATAAAGACGTACACGCTATTGCAACCGCTTGAAATAGATACAACCGCTAAACACGCGTAAAACCAAAATATAGGACAGCCATCATAATATTGCAGCAGTAATCGTCGTCGTCGTCAACAACAACAACAACAACAACAACAATGGTTGAAGCCACCGTTATTAAACTATTATCATATCTGTACACCTATATAATATGTAAAATATGTATAGTTACAAGTCGCTGTCGTAACGTCCGCTCTCGTACCGCCGTGATCCGCCGAGGCGCGTTAACGACGGAGAGCCGCCGCGGCCTACAGAAACGGCTTAATTCGAGTTTCTTCCTCCACCGCCGCCCCGCCACCCCTCGCCACCAAACCAAGCCGCCGCCACCACCACCACCACCACCACCACCATCGGTATAACGTACTACTCCACCCCGCGCACTACTACCACTACTACTACCCCGCACTTTGGATGGGTGGCGTGTATGTGGGTGCAGCATCAGCGGGTCGACGGTGGGCGAGCGGGCGAGCGCGAGGGTGTCTTTCGCGGCGTGCGCGGGTCGCCCGTGGCAACGCGTCGGTGCGATGCGCCGCCGACCGTGTGCTCTCTGCTCCGCACGCAGCAGTACGCGCGACGGCCCGACCGCGGAAAAGCCCATCATCCCGACGAGATAGTCCGGCCGCGCCGGAAAAGCGCATTTCCCGATAGTCGTAGTCGGCACAGTACCCACCACGGTGGCCAACGATCGCCCGTCCGTCAGCTCCTCCGTCGTCTGGTCGTACGCCGCGTATAATTGGCCTGAGCGCCGCCGAATAGCGCGACGACGTACCTAACGATAATAATATTAAAATATAGTGACCACTGTCGCACTAAACTTAGCGCGTTTAACATTATTATCACCGTCGTTGGTCGTCGCACGAGGCTACGGAGCGATAGACGGCAACAGCGCTATAATAATATTGTTATCAGGTTTAGATTAATTTTTCGAATTTTTTTCCGTTTCGAAAATCCAATTTCGAAGGATTCTCATACGGACGAGACCGCGGCGCGGCCGCTCATACCACGTTCGGACATGAAGGACGCCGACGACTGTTGCGGGACCACCGTTTTCGGGTGTTTTCCGGGCGCGAGGCGCAAAAATAAACCGCCAAAGGCGAAATCGCCGCCGCCGGTACAGGACTTACAGGGGGACAGTCCGGGCGGCTCGGTGCAGGCGTTCTACCGGCAAAACCGCGGAAAGTCGTGCCGGAAAATCATGCGGTTCAACGGATATCCGAACAAAGTAAGTCAACTGTTTACCGCCGTTTATTTTTAAATAATATTATAATGCATATTGATTGTGCCCCCACGGCCACGTTACACGTGTAGTAGTTGTCGATGTTCTTGCAGTGAAATTCGCGACTGCACTGACCGCGAAAACGTATGACCTACGTGGCTACGCGTTTATAAATTACGATAGAATTATTATTTAATCATTTAAATCAAATTTTGATTTTATTTTTTCACCGTCTGAGCAATAGTGAACAGCTATTTGCTATGTCTTATGTGTCGATCACTCGATATCGATTTTATAACGTATATAAATTATAATTTAATAATTGTAATATTATTTACATTATTAACATTATTACAATATTGTTATTTATTTACATTATGACTAACCACAAAACATCATAATTAAAATATTATAATACCAAAATAACAATATTTATTACGTTACTCTTGAACCCAATACACACCCAATACCCTGTACCACCAAGTATATTAATCGCATTATGTATAGTATAAACACTTTTATAATACTGTCTATCATATGTTTTGCAAATAATGTGACAAAATTTACAATAACAATAACACGTCCTTTTGTACCTAATTATATATTATGTAACTTTTCAACTACGCAAAACAACAGTTATCATACAAACACGTATGATAGGTCAATTATGGTCATGTAAGTAAAATTTCAATAAAAATTTTGAGCAGTCTACACGGGTTTACCATTTTGGAATAGTATTACCGTACAAACTTCACTAAAACTTTTGTCCCACACGCGCATTCGACATCAGATTCAAACTGGTTCTATACCGTTCTTCATTTCAAATCACTCTTAAGTAAATTTATCCATACAAAATATTGGTTGATTAGAATAGAATCCACATAGTATGGAACCATTAGTTCACTTTTGTCGCTCAATTCAAAATCTACGGGAATCTGTAAAAGATTGTTCAACTGAGTTTTAGACTGCTGTAATAGGTATTGTAATTATTATGGGTATCTGAAAATGTTCAACCACTAATTATAATACGTTGGCCATTGCATGTAAATAACAATTCCGAATGGAGAACGATTTACTGAATAACGGAAATGCTATATTGCTATGAAGATTCACACAGATTTCATTAAAAAGTAATCTGTTTGTGTGTTCAATTTTCCAATAAATTAAAACTTTTTGTTTTTTCTTTCCTCCAAAAATCCTAACTAAATAATAGTTCCGTTTTTGAAATTGGAAATTATGTATATTTTAATATGAGAGGAATATAGAGGACATGGTTGTTACTATTGTTAGGACCAATATTGTGGAATTTTATAAAAAAATAAAAAATGTTTATTAGTTTTTACATAATCCTACTTTAATCATACGAATGTTTGAATGGCACACATCTAAAAATGTTATTTTGTTGATAGTTATAACTTTTAAGTATACATTTAGGTATTTTAATTATTTTAGGTAGCTTTAATTTAATCGAGTGGGTAAATCCGACCATTTTTCAGTTAAGCTGTCAAAAGCGCATAATTGTAAAGACAGTTTTTACATCTAAAATAGAATTAATTTTTTTTTTCTTCAATGATATTTGAAGTTTTATTTTTTAAATTAATGGGTGGCATACATTGAACTATTAAAGAATTGTTTTAAAATAATTTTTTGTTGTGAATTTCCTAGGTATTGTTAATTTAACAGCCTTTAGTTTACGTTAAAAATTCAACGATATATTTCTTAAAACAAATTGATATACATTTTTTTTATTTACTATCTATATTAATAAATACAATAAAAAAATTGATAAATTAAAATGTTATTTTTCAAGATTATAAATTGATCTGTCAAAGTTAAATAATTTTATCCTGTTTTTAAATTTTCACTTATAAACATATTTTCCTCGGTAAGGATCCTCTTGAAGAATATTATTTTTGTACTAGGGTAACATGAAAGGAAAAAAATACACGAGTTACTCAATAAAGTGTACGACTTAACGTTTACACTTGAGTGTTAATATAATTTTATTTCCGTGTCATTTTAATATTAAAGACTTTTATGCATAATATTTATCTATTATTCCTCAGTGTACTTAATTTTACAGGTTTGCCTAATAAATGAGTATTTATATAACTATGCCCGTAATTATATGATTTAATGTAGTTAGATTTAAGCGTTTTTCAAAAAAAATGTATGAAAATTAAAATATGATTAATTGAACTATATATATATATTGTATTATATAACATTTTAGATATTATAATATGTCTTATACGGCATGTTTCAGTAATGTGAGAGTACCTATTTCTATATATAATAACACTATAGTAGCTAATAAAGTAATAACTATATCATTTTCTTGTTATATCATATAATAATATCGTTTTCTTAGACAGCCTCTCCCATGCAGTTATTGACTATTGTCCCCTTTTATTATTGTTTGCAGCAAGGAACATGATATATAGATTATTTTTCTTTCTCATTTTTAGTACATCGACCACCGAGGGAAAACTGTTCGTTCTAGTCAAAAATAAATAAACAAACAATCTGAACAACTTTAAAACCATTTGAAGAATTTATTTTATTTTATAAAACTAACTAATTAATTGTTTGTTCAAAAAAGACGGGTTTTCGTGCAAGACGCTTGGTTGGTTATTGAAAACCGAGGAGAAAAGTAAAACAAAAACGATAAAAACACGTTTCTCGAATAAATATTTAAGCCCTACTTAACCTAAATATTCTATTGTCTAGGCGATTTTTAATTCAAAACACTGTTTGTACGCGTCTACTTTGGTGCTTTTCTGTGATCACATTTTCTGTTACCCTGCGAATAAACAGTATAGTTTTATTATCATTCCGCAGCTAGGTCTGCTACGATAACAATAAAAAAAAAATTACAGCCTATATATACATATATTATATCGTCTAATGTACCTGCGTATATACATAATAATAATAATAATAATAATAATAAGAAGAAGAATATTATGTTCCACTGGCTACCGTGTGCCGCATCATCGCGTTGTCTCGACCACCAGCTCGGTCACCACGGCACCTGCAAAAGAATATCATTTTTTTAAAAGCGTTGTAAATTTTTCTGGAACACATTATACATAATATTATATAATATATGTATATGACGTGGCGAACGCAAGTCTATACGGCTGCAGCAGCGCTGCTTCTCGTCGGGGCACAAACGAAAAGCCATTTCTTAGCCACCGTTTCCCTACACGCTGTCACATACGTGACAACCCTTTTTTGTTTTTACTTTCAGCACGCAGAAATTGGATACATGATATCCGACGTGCAGCGCATTGTCTCTGCTGCAGTGTATATGTTGTTCCGCGCGCAGTAATAAGTCCGATACCCTCCAAAATTGCTACACACACTCACATGACGCACCGGAGGGCATGACGAACGATACGTAAAAAACAAAACGTGTTAGAAAAAGACAAAAAAAAAATAACACCCTCGATAGGCCTTAGGGGTCGATAGCCCGTTCCCCTATCCCACCACCGCGGTGTCGCGCGATACCGTCGTCGTTATCCATGGCACATATTTATGCACCGTGGGTAGGATTTTGTTTAAAAGATCCGCCGAGAGGAGAATGTTACATATATTTCAGCGACCCTATATATATATACACGGTATGATATTATATATTTACTAGTAGGTATGCTTAATACATACACGTAGAGTATATCTGTATATGGGGATGACGCACTATACCGCACGTATAGAGTATATAGTATCCTTCATTATATACTCTGCGGCAAGGTTAAATTAGATTTGCATAACATTTTCTATACGATCCGAAATTGTTATAGTGTACGAGTGTAAAAGAAAATACCCCATTTCATCATCACTGCTACTACACGATAATTGAATGATCGTTTGTGAAATTTAAGCGGTTGATATTTTAGATTATTGGTGAAGTATAGATACGTATATCTGCATAGGTATATATGCGAGGAATGTATTGGTTTCAAAATGTTGTGTTGATTTTTAGATTTCGAACGAATGCATTATCGGCATTACAAAGGCATGTGTGTTTTTCTGTTTTTCATTTGGTTAGTTTTGTCTGCTACCATTTTTTCGTGCTTCAAAAGTTTCAAGTAGCGTTCCGCAGTCTAACAATATTGGCAATTATATGCAATTATTATATTTTATGTCTTGTGAGAACATATTTTGGAGAAGTGATTTTTCAAATTTCTCATAAGTTTTGATAGTACCAAACTATATAGTTGTCAACTAATACAAAATCGTTTCACTTACAGTTTATTAGTTCTTACGGAATTATTATAGTCATAAATCATTAACTATTGGAATTTTGTTATAACGATAATAGTAAAAATTATAATCTGAGAATGATTACGATTAAAAATATTCAAATATTTATAATTAGGAATGATTGAATGAATCACTTACAAACAAATTATTCTAAATTATATATTTTAAAACAAAATAACAAAATAAATTAAAAAGTATTATTTGAAAAATATGGTTTTTTTGATGAGATACTTGACATCAGAATTATTTAAAAAGAATTATAAAAATATTTTTTAAAACTACAATCTCAATCTAACACAATAATACATAATTTAAACTCATTAATGATTTTAATTAGGCCATCCTATTATAATACATACATGACCACATGACTACATGAGGTTACTGTTTTGTCGCGTATAAGACATGCGTCTTTGGGTTCCCTGGGGTGTGTGGACAAACGTATGCGACAAATGATAACGGTTTTTCATGGGTGACATTTTCAATTATATAGGTACAGAGAGACCACTGTTAAGTCTCTAGGGTTTTTATTCATCTGACCCAACACTTTTTTTTTTATAAAAAAATATATTGGTACCTAACGTTTAAAAAAAATGCAAGAGATAAAAAAATTGTGTTGAGAATTTTCTATCTGTCGTTATCCCCTAGTGGTTTCGGGTCGTAAATAGGAAAACTAATTCAAACTGAATGGAACCATTGAAATCAAAAATTGCTTTTATTCAAGTACCTACCAACCTAGTAATAACAAGTGGTTTTCGATTAGTTTTTCTACTTTCTAGTACATACCATATACCTAGTATATGTATATAGGTACCTTCAAAGTTCGAATTATAGGGTCTAAGGGTGTTATATAAATGTAGTTGAAGATAAAATTTGCTTATTGAATTATTAAATTTGAAAACACTAACACATAAGTCCAAGTAATTTAAATAATAATTTATCGACTAAGATATTGTCATGTTTAACTTATATTTTCCATTATTTATCTTTGTTATTTGTTATATAATAATAATTGACAAGAAAACCATAATAAATGGATAAGCAGGCTACTAATGTTTTAGACACGTGTATTTGTATTTGTTGTTTCATAAGTTAAAAGTTAGATGGATAAAAAAAAAAATTAGAAATAGAAAAAAATATTTATGATTTTTATGAATCATGAAATCACAGTATTATAAATTAGGTAACTATATCAATATCATTTTATATTTTTTTTAAATACAAATATCTATTCATCTCGATGAGAAATTCTCAAAAACGTATCAATAGGATTTCATTTCCCATTTCAACAAATTCAAAACCATGTAATGAAAAACTTGCATTTGGTATGGGTACGAGTATATAATATACTTTGGGGTTATATTTTGTAATATTGTATGTATATTATAATAAAAATATATTTCTTTATAAAGTTTTGATTTTTTTTTTTACAAAATTATTCAAAATAGAACGTAAATGACTAAATACCTAAGAAAAAAAATATTGATAAAATATGATTAAATATCAATTAATATTACATTTTGTGTAACTCTGTGTGTTTATATTTGAATTCTAAATAAAAGTTTGTTTTATAAAACTTTATTTAAGGAATAAAATGCTAATATACGTACTTCAACATTTTGATTATAATTAAGTTTTGTAGGGTATAAATAAAAATAAAAAGTAAAATATATGTATATTATCTTCAATGATTTAATATATATTTGTCCGTTTCATAACTTATAATAGGAAATTATTACAAATAAATGAATAATTTTGATTTTCCTAAAATGTAAATGTTCAGTGGCCTCTAAGAGTACATAATATTAAATTTATAATAATTTATTAGAGTATTTAAATTTGGAGGCTTCATTTAAATAGTTACTGTTTAGTTAGAAGATATTATGAAGTATTTCGAGTATCAGTATTTTATTATTATATGACATACGCATATAGCTGGATATCACCATAGTTTATTAAACTATTTAATCATAAAATCAAATCGTTGGGAAAAATAATTAAGTAAACATTATAAACTACGTGTATGAATACAATAAAATAAAATATTTTCGACCACTACAAAAACAATGTTTCTAGTAAGTTGTCAATTAGAAACTACAGTAAGTAAATTTATATAACTAGGTGTAATATAATATTATTGTATTAATTATAAGTTATATTATATGTTAATGCATAGTTTAGTAATATCTTTGATTTTAGAATATACTAAAGTATATTTTGAAATCTATGTTAATATATTATATGTACACATTATACAATTATTATAAATCCATAATCACATGAGTTTTATCATGTATCAGTAGACTTAATTCATATTTATTTTTATTAAAATATTGGGTCTGATGTTCAGAGTTCATATGAATGAATTTCTATATGTTGATTGTATAGTCATTATTTAGGTACTTGTAGTCCATGTAAAATAACGATAATTTATACATTTAATATAAATCAAAATTTATTTCGTATAAGTAATATGATTTAGAGAGGAGATTTATTTTTTTCAAAACAGGAGTTGATAGTATAAATTCATACCACCATCAATCAGTTTCAAAAGTCTGACATTGAAAAAGTATACCTACCTGAGTATATACGCTACGAATGAAAACGTTAAATAAAATAATAATAATATCATATGCACTGTGCATGCGCGATAGCTTAAACAACGTCGTCTGGGGTTCAACCGCCCCCTTGGAGAGCATTCCAATCTCCACGATTCAACTTTGGCGAATAACTACGGTGACTATTGTGTTAATTGCCTTTTTCTTTATCACAAACCGTGTAACGAAAAGCACAAACGTTTTTTGTTATAATAATGCGTTTTATCAGCGTGCATCTCGTGGGCCAATTTTATTTCAGCTCTGGGAATTGGGATTACTATTCGGGGCTTGGGTTAAGATTTAATTTCGGTAACACACGCGAATCCGAGGACCTGTCTCGTTACTAATGATAATGTCATCGCAATATAATAATATCATAATGATAATTATAATGATGATGATGATGATAATAATAATAATAACACTGCTAATAATAGTCATGATGATGATGATGATGATGATGATGATGATGACGACGACGAAGACGATGATAATGATAACAACACGCGAGTATAATACGATACCGGTATTTTATATAATATTATTACGTCATAAATAATTCCATTTCAAAGGCGACACTTTGAGCGAGTAAAAGTAATTTATACCGAAGAGTTCATATTCCACAAGAGCACCAGAACTGCGCTGGCCATATAATCCGTGACAATGACAAATCGCACGTGCAAAAGTTGTTGTTGTATACTCATCTGAAATTCCCTGTCAGAAATATGTTTTTAAATGGCTTATGTCTTATATATTATTATTGTGTTTGAGCTCCGTGACAAATACGCCTTTCGGAGCTTTCTCGATTGTCGCGTAATAATTGTTATTACAACAAGCGTTATACTCATATACCAGCTACTAGGCAATATAGCGGGTACACACTTGTGAGATTTTTTTTTCATATTAAATTGTCATACGGCGCGATATATATATTATATATTATATATTGCCTATATTATACCTAGGTACATTGATTGTTTTGTAAAATGAGCGTAATAGTTTTTTGTTGGTTTTTACGTTTTTCCATACGAAGACTACAAAAAAATTACTCACCCGTCGCGAGTGACACTTTCATCCATGCGATTGTAATGATATTATCATGTAATAAGATATAATTATTTTATGATATCGTGATCGTCAAAATTGATACACAGGTACCTACTTACTATTATACGTGTATACTGTATATGCAGCACAGCGACAGTATGCAAATTACAAACCACCACACGGCCTTCCGCGTATCACCATATATTGCATGTCACAGTATAAGAACCGTTTAATTATAAAGCGTAAAATATAGACCAACGTTTAAATTCAATCGCGACTTTATGCCAATTCCGACCTTACTGTATACATTATGCTATTATAGTAATATGAGCGGAAAAATAAAAATGCGTATTGATATTATTACTACCCAGCTATTATCATCACATTTCACTCAATTTGACAATTATTGGTTGAATTATTATATTAAGGAACACCCTCGAAAGAAGAAGATAAAAAATCAATGATTAAAACCCATAGAGCAGATTTCAGTTTATTGAAAATATTATGTTTGTAATTTTTCTAAGTTTAAGTCGACATTTATGACTAAATTAAATAAATATTATTAATATAAGATTATACGCTTAGATCTATTATTATCGACATTTTAAATGAAAATTCTAAAAGCTACGAATTGTGCCCAAAGAAAATTTGGTGAGTAGACTGCCTTGATTAACAAAACTGATAGTACCTAAATATTATATTATGCCTTCACCGTTAATTTTTAAATATATTAAAAACAAACTTTGCACATTGCAATAGGTATGTACAGTTTATATTATGTCTATGAATAACTATCAACCAGATAATGCCTATATATTTTAAGACATTGAAGTATTCAATATATTTTATACCAACATAAAAATGCTACAGTTTTATTTCAGTGCGAAACTTTTTAAAAGCTCTTATAAAACTATTGTATTCAAAAAATTATTGTTCAGCGAAAAAGGGAATTGTAAATATTAGTGCTGTAATTTAAAAACCACTCCCGCCAGAATTCTGAATATTCAATATAGTGCCTTCATATTTACATAATATCTCCAGGTAAAAATATATAAATTTATGTAAATCCTATTGGTTATTTTCATTTTTTAATTAATATCACGTCAGTTATAACAGAATCTTAATTAGATACAGTAATTACACAATACTATGATCGAATAGTCATAAAAATTATAGCAAAAACAAATAAAAATTGTTATTTTTGTTAAGGTTACCTAAGTATAAATGTAATTGATTAATAATTTATGGTGATTATTGCATTACCATAAAAATAATATTTACTTATGCTTAATTAATTATTAATTAAAATATTAAATTTTCTATTTTTTTTTCTATTTATTATTCTAGGCGTCAACTTGCAACTGCGTGGTTGTTGGCCGTTGATTATATTATTTGCATTACATTATAAATTGTGTATTACACACTTCCAGACTTCAGTGAACATGAAATCGAAAACTTCATATAATTTCTCAGACCTATATCTCATGCTTATATATAATGTAACTTGAACTATATAATAATGTATAATGTATACTGAATAATATTAAAATTCATTGTCATTATTGAGCATGATGTTTGTTTGCATATCTCACTGTCACAGTTTAAATCTTTTTTATATAGGCATTTAGTATTAATTATCCAATGAAATAAAGTATATTATAGTTAGTTGAAGTTTTAGGATTATGCTACCTACCTGAATAAGAATGAAAAATAATAAAATATTGTTTTATTTTGCTGAAATGTTATTTTTCAGAACAGTTTTTATTTGCTTTTAGTTATTTGCAGGCAAAACAAAGTTTTCCTTAAATTCATAAATCAGGCTTATATACCAACATTTACTCGAATTAACGCTCACCCCAACATTAAATTAAGAAACCAATATACCTGCCTTATTTCTTGTGTAATGTATATGAACTTTGAAAATAAAGATTTTTTTAATATGTATGATGAATTGTTTTGTTATATTAAATTACTTATGTTATTCGTTTATAAATATAAAAAAACGAAAAAAAACAACACCTTTAATAAATTCGTAAGCAAAAATAGAGGAGGGGAGCCATTATTTGTCAATTTAAGGTAAATGTACTTTCATATGTATTTCAAATCATAATGAAGCTCACGATACACGTATTCCCGCATTTGTTTTTATTATTAGCTTACAATATTCTGTAATTTAAAAATATGTTTATTGGGGAGGCTAATAAATTATTTTATCTTGATAAATTAGACGGTTCATACGCCAACTAACCGCACGCCAATGAAAATTTGCGACTACAAAACATGAACTTCTCGGCTATAAAATCAATTTGAATTTCCCAGCCCATATTAATAGTATGAAATATAGTTGAGCTCATGTACGCGGGTGTTATTAGTGCTACTATACGCCACTTTTCAATATGTTTTCCGTAATCTGCTTTCGTACTTTCGTGGGTAAAAATAGACACTGATTTTTTTTTTCATAATAATCTGCAGTTCACTCACGATTGGATTGATTCTATATTATATACTATCATCGTACGTATTATAAATGTTTTAAATTTGTGTGTATGCAAGCGTGTGGTGGTGGTGTGCACATTTTTATTGGAATTCTGTAAAACGACTGCGACGGTGCGCGAGATGGGACGTGACAATAAAATATATGTTTAAGAGTTTTTTTTTACCTTTATTATTATTATTTGTACCCCTATACCGCGGTGGATGGCGTGTAGCCGCAAACCTCGGGACAAATCGGATATTTGATAATTTCAAGTTGGAACAAATCGGGTGGAAAAGATTTCCATCTCCGCCGCGGCCGACGACGAATGCTACATCTAGTCACATCGCCTCGGGCCTGTGCCGTGCATAACATTATTTCCTTTCACGTTCCTAATTGCGAATCAGCCAGTTCCGGCGGAAACTCCAATTTTGTATTATATATTTTCCCCGTATTATTATTATTATTATTATTTATTTCGTTATTACTTATTTTTTTATACTCGCGAGGTTATCTTATATGTTTATTATTCTTACTTTTTTATTATTGTTCGTCTTAAGTATCGCGAGCAATATCGCGTCTATACATTTTTCTTGTGCACGGTACCTATAATATGGTTTAGCAGTCAATGCGGAGATAAAACGATTCGTCTTCGTATAAATCTCCGATGGAAGCAACCGTTCGATCCGACCGGAAAATAACAAACTTTTTAAACGAACTGCGAAAGTTTTTTTTTTTTTAAGGCCTAATGTAAATGTCGTCTGATCCCCATTTGCTCTAATACTATATATTTATACCTGTATTTGTACTGCCGACGAGCTCTTGAAGCAATTTTCTACGAATCCTACACAAGAAATCTGGTCTACCACTTTATAGTTTCCTAAATCAAGATAAACTGCGCTGGGAAAATAGGACTTTTCAAAGTAATGTCTTCGACTTTTAACAATTTTAGGTGTAAAAGATAGGTGACTCGCGCAGTATTACGTAACACGTACTGACAGTGTTTTTAGTGATTTGTTATTGTTATTTTCGCATTCACACAACTCATTATTTACCGTCAGTTTCCTTTTATTCGTATTGGGTATCTTAAATAAAATGTATATAGTATAATATTAAATAGAAAGACAATCATTTTACTTACTCAGAGTTTTATTTAAAATTAAAATCAAATACGGGTACATACAAAATGTTAACCAACGAATATTAATTCTTGTTCTGTTTTATGTCTGTGTGTGAATTTTTTATATGTAGGACATAGGTAGTATATTATTATAATATGGTACATTAAAAAAGTGTACAATTTTCATAAACTGTTACGAATAATTAGAATGTGGTCGTTTTAATAACTTTAAACAAAAACAAAAATATTTTTATGTCCTTATACTTTTTAATAATATACAATAATATTATATTAGATTCATAGTGAAACTTTTACTTAGAAAACACTAAAACAGTTGTAGTTTCCCAAATTTCGATAGCCATTAAAATTTTAATTCTGCTATAAGACTTAAATATTATAATTTATAATCCTCTATGTAGACTTTAGCCAAACATCAATATTTAAACTTTTCATAATTATTTTAAATCGCAATCCCTGTATCTTATCGCCGAATAATATTATCTTCCTTATACGAAACGAAAATGTTTGTAGGTCGATTCTACTACCATGCAACTTAAATGTTTCAGATTAAGATGCGTTTAAAGAATTATATTTTCTAGTACTTATGCGTACATTTAAGTATCGAATTGTATTCGGTCGAATAAAACAAAAGGTTAAAAACCATGTCAAAATATGTTAATGGTCCAATATGAATATTTCTGGTTCGTATTTTCCGAGCTCAGTTCCAAGAAGTTTTATTTCAGAGATTTTTCATAATAGGTATAACCTAGATATTCGTATATATTATTATAACTGTATGGAGTTGAGCATTTTCTGTTTTCCGAAGAGTACCTACCTAAAGATACACCGCAACCGTCATTACAGTTGAAATTACTATTTACTACCTAGTTGTTCTTAATATATATATTTATTTTACTTATTTTTGTTTTTATCTGTACATAGGTTCTTCTTTATCCGGAAGAAGGATGGGCACGAAGTGCAGTTTCGAGTTATTGGACCCTCACGCCTACTTGGTGGAATCGCAGCAAATGTAAAGTAGTAGAAGTCACAGGCACTAGGAAGTAAGAACATCTAATTGTATGACAATAATAAATAAAACTATATTGTGTACGAATAATTAGCATACATTACAATATCAGAGACTTTCGCGTTCATAGCAAGGAACATTTTGTGCTTATAGGGGAAGTCGATAAAATGGCATCCAACGATTTTCTATAATATTATTGTATAATATATGCATATATATTTGAAATACCTATTTATTTAAAATTAAGACATTATAATTATATTTAAATGTAATCAATCATCATTTATCACATTACGATAAATATGATTACTATTTAGAGTGAGGAAGCAGCCCATTAACAGTACCTCCGAATTTTAGTAGCTATATATAGGTGCTACAATTAAGTAAACGAGCATAAAGCACTTTATTTTTGATATCCTAGCAGATTTATCGCGAAGAGTAAATGCTTATAATAACAAGATATAATGCGCCAAAAATCGAAAAAGTAGTAGGTAGGTACGAGTGATAATAATTCGTTTTGAAATATAATATATATTATTATAGTTTAAGTAGGTTGGCAGCTTTATATTCGTCGTGGGAATTATTGTAAGTCATATTGCAAGTACAGCAAGTATAGGTACCTAGTAGATATACTAAAATAAAGAAATAAACGTACCTATTACTTATTATACCTCATATTATGAACTACACAGTTTATATAAACTGCTGTATCATCGGTTTTGTTTTTTTTTTTTTACAAGAGAATGAGTTTTTTTAATTCTCGTGTAAAATCGGTCAACGTATAGTTACTTACTGTACTTACTTATATACTTTGTTTATAAGCTACTTTAACGATACGTATTATATTGTACAACTGTAGTGTACATTTTAGTAAATACCATCATAGCCCGTATGGTGCCGTGCATGCTTAGGTCGGTCGTGCGTTCGATGAACCGTCCTAGAATATTGTGCGTGGACCATAATTTTCATTTGGTGCAGCGTATCGTGTTTTATTTTCAATTCGAAACGTTAAACTTTTGATAAACAAACGAAAAAATATAATAAACCGAAAAATTTAATCCGATTTGCAGTGTAGAGTTTCTTTAACAAGATGACTCCGGTGTATTATTTGTCTAACGTAATGCAATTTAAGGTGTTATCCTCCGCAAAGCTCGTTTAGTATTCCAAACGGCATTTTGTAAAGTCGAACGGGCGCGCTGATGAATAGATGGGATCTTCTTCTTATTTTACCCCCATCACCATTGTCGTCGTACACCTAAACTCAAATTTCATACTAATACCTAATTTTACACATCGCAGATTTTTGTTTCAAAACCATGTTCGCATACTTACCACGTTATAGCTCATGGTATCACATCGATATATAATATATATATTTTTATCACAAGGTAATATTATGATATTGTGAACGGCCTACGCATATTTACAGTGCTTAAAATAAATGTCCCACGGGATAATGACATGTATATTATATTCAGCATGACATTTATATTCTTGACGTGCTTTGTACTGCGAGAAAATTTGAATTTCCATCATTTGGGACGGGGGAATAAAATTAATGTAAGATATAATATTGAATAATGTCAAAATAAATTATTTGGTTGGATTTATTTTCATTACTCAAAAGTCAAAAAGGAAATTACATTTTTGATTTAATTATTTAATTTAAATTCCAATAGGTATAATATTCGGTATTGGGTTTTCAATAATGTTGATAAATATTTATTTTTTGAATAATATTGATTTTTATTACCTACTTATCCTTAAAAATTCTTGAACATTTTTAGGTAAACGAATCTCTGTTCAGAAATGTTTTTTGAATGTTTTTACGACATGATTGATTATAATAACAGTGTCAAACTAAATATGAAAAATAAATAGCTACCTATATAACTTGGTGTACCATGATGTCAACGATGTAAGGCAAGTTCACAACCTTTGCTCTCATTTTGTTGATACTTAGAGTTAACTAATATTTATTTGTATTCAATTTGTATTAATTAATACTTTATTTGATTTAAAATATTTGTTTACGTTTACTTGCTATACTGCTAAAAACAGT